>NC_049993.1:9947020-10000294 GCF_000003815.2 Branchiostoma floridae | reverse complement strand
GGTAGGGGTCTGGGAAACGAAGGGGAAGTGCGATAATGGGCCCCCTAGCGGCTTCCCCTGGTACTGCAGCGCAACTTCCGGGTGTGTTTTCCATCTTCTGAACATGGTATGGCCACGAGTTTTGGGTGTTAGATAGCTCTTATGCTCAGGAGTTAGTAACATAAGTTTGGGCCCCCTAGTTGCCCTTATTCTTGGTCTACAGATTATTAAATCTTATGTGTACATAGCATGTATACACCCCATCATGTATAATGTACTGTCCCTATAAACAATTTTCTTGTAATCGTATCGTCTGGTTCATAGTCGTGTTGACCTCTTTTGCAGCAACTATGACCTTTGGGGTCACTTCTTGTCAATCTTACACTATAGGCTTGGGCATGACGTAACCATTACACCCAAATATAGCGACAGTGCCAGAATGGCTATGGTTATGTTTTGTGCTTGTGAGTCTCTGTGTGTGTGTGTCTGTGTGTGTGTGCGTGTGTGTGTGTGTGTGTGTGTGTGTGTGTGTGTGTTAACAGCATAACTCAAGAAGCCTCGGATGGATCCCGATAATATTTGGTAGGTGGGTAGGGGTTGGGAAATCGAAGGTCAAGTTCGATAATGGGCTCCCTAGCGGCTTGCTAAGGTACTGCAGCAGAAACTCAATTTTTTATATCTCATGTTCTGGACATGTTAATCAATCAATCAATCATGTTGTGGTCGCGATGTTTAAATGGTAAATAGCCCTTGGGGCAGAGAGTAAGTGCTGTAAGTTTTGACCCCCTAACGGCTTGTTTGAAACTGCAGCCAAACTTTGGAGGAGAATAACTCGGGAACGTGTAGAAGGATCGTCATGATTTTTGGTATGTAGATAGCCCAAGTAACAATGTACATAATGGAATACTAATTATTCAAATCAACAGCTAATTTGTATAATTAATGGGGAAAGTTTATAAATCCACTGCATTTCATGATAGGACTTTCAAACTTGTCACATATTTAGATGAGAAAGAGAAAAATATCAACGCATATTAATTATGCAATTGACCTCATTTGCATAATTAATGAGAAAATATGAATGTGTTGACGGATCGTCATGATTTTTGGTATGTAGATAGCCAAAGGGAAGACTTACATGATGGAATTCTAATTATGCAAATCGACAGCTAATTTGCATAATTAATGAGGAAAGTTTGTAAATCTACTGCATTCCATTATAGGACTTTCAAACTTGTCACATTTGTAGCTGAGAAAAAGAACTGTCAATACATATTAATTATGCAAATGTTGATCTCATTTGCATAATTAATGGAAAATATGAACGTGTTGACGGATCGTCATGATTTTTGGTATGTAGATAGCCTAAGTAAAAACTTACATAATGAGATACCAATTAATAGCTAATTTGCATAATTGATGAGGAAAGTCGATAGATCCACTGCATTCCGTGATAACACTTTCAAACTTGTCACATATGTAGTTGAGAAAGATGGCAGAGAGTAAGTGGTGTATGTTTGGGTCCCCTATAATGTCTTTTCTTGAACTGCAGATGCCGGTTTTGTTTCAGTCTTTGAAAGAGAATAAGTCAAGAATGAAAGGATCATCATGATTTTTGGTATGCTGATAGCTTAAGTGATGCTTGATACAATTTGATATTAATAGTGTAAATATGGATCTAATTTGTATAATCAATGGCGAAATTTTATGAACCAACTCCAGGCATATAAAATAAAATGTAATGAGTGACAAATTTATATCTACAGACATCATTCTACATAACAAACCTGGTTTATTTGGCAAAGGTATGTGTTCGTGGAACTCTAGTTCTTATCTATTCAGTCAGTGTAGTTAGTCTGGCGAGGGCTGCGGTAACAGCTATAAAGTTTAAATGGATGTGTGAAATCTTCTTTCACCCGGCCGTCAAAATTGCGAAGCAAAATTCAAAAGACGTCTCCATCTAACCTTGCCTAGATGCCAGACAGTTCCCATGGTTTATACTAGCCAGCTCCTTGTCTCTTGGATCAACATGCATGTTACAGAACTTTTTTTTTTGCCACAAAACCCTTTGTCAGCCACAAAATATTTTCAGTGGTGGTATGTTGGCCTCGGAGCCTTGTAACATGCAGTCTGGCATCCAGTATTCGACTAACCTCGCTCCTTCATGATAGCTTTTCCACCTCTGCCGCCGCCGCCAACAAAGCTGTCCGCAGTCATCATCTCAGACGAGATGACCAAGGCGACAAGAAGCAACACCAGGGTCGTTTTCATCCTGTGGAAAAGAAAACAGAACATCGACGTGTCTGAATTTACAGCTTAATTTAAGACGGGGTGACGCTTGTCGTGCGATTTCTTTCATTGTCGTACGATTTGCAGCGAATCTACGACAGAACTAAATGACCAGATAACACCAGATTGGTTTTCATCCTGCGGTGACAGAAAACAGAACATCGACATGTCTGAATTAACAGCTTAAGACGGGGTGACGCTTGTCGTGCGATTTTCTTTATTGTCGTACGACTTAGTCGCCCGAATCTCCGGCAGAACTATAACGTTGATGAGGACCTACAGCGACCTTTCTCGTCCTAAGACGAATTTTGAGTGGGAGAAGTTAACTCAAGATTTTAGAAAGACCAAGTTGGTTGATCTAGCGACAGCCGGTGTCATGGGTGTCAAGGCCATTACTGTCGTAAAATGGACGCAAGACTCGTTGTCTCTAAACTACCATTACTACAACTAGCAGACGATTTATGTTAAGAGATTAGTAATTACATCAGAGTTAAACAAAACTACGATTATAAGGGAAAACTAAACACAAACCTGTTGACAAGTTGTGGGGTGCGTGTTTGACTTCTTTTCTAAAATGGCGAGCTGAAAAATGTTGATGTTCCGGTTTTGTTAGTCCGTGACACACACCCTCCCATGTGACATGTGCAGGTACTGTGGAGCCCTCGGGGCCTGACTAATGCTTCGGTCATAGACCTTTTGGAAAAAGGGGCCTTGTCGGGTAGTTCACGGGCCATTTTTTGCGCCAATTGTGGCCGGGCCGTGCAAGGGAAACCCTGCGGTCACTGGCTATATTTGAGCCAATTCGGGCCCCGTATTTTTTTTTTATAAATCGGAGTTAAGATAAACCCGGGACCCGGCGACAAATGGACGCCGTGACCCATCCATGAAAACACTGAGAGGTGCCCCCTGAGGTATCCGGCAGTCCATCAGGGCAGATTTGTGGCTTCGGAGCCCGACCGGCCGAGCTACACCTGAACCCCAGACAAGTATGATATAAACATCAACAAAAACGCAAAACGGACCAAGATTAGGGCTAACGTCACATTTCCACAAAGGGGCTTGGCCCGACAGTTTTGTTGAACGACAAGTACGATATAAACATGAACAAAAACGCAAAACGGAAAAAATAATTCAACAGCATTTCTTGTACATATCTATTGGCAGTAACTTTAATTTTTCTTTTCCGCAAATAGCCCGGTCGGGTACCAGGTAGGAAATATGACGTAGGCCTTACCGGTGGTTTAAGGTACAAATGTAGTATCAACGCTGGCAAAGGGGTAAATTAAAGCCGTTCGGCCTGGCTTTCCTCCTTTGTCAGCTTTGATACTACCTTATACCACCGGTAAATCTGCCTGGAGATAAGTTGTAGGCCCAGTCGGGCACCGGCCGGCGGTACTTGAACCCCACTGTACAGACCAATGGTCTTTGTAGTTGTTACATAAATCATGACATACACCAATCGTATGGATTTCTATGATCGAACGTTTGAATACATTCGTGTTTTATTTTGTCATTTGTGAGAATTGTGACCAATAAACTATGAGATCTGACATAGGACTAAAATGATTTTTGACCAGTAAAAAAGTTACCGCTACTATTAAAGGTGATGCTATAGATCATGTGCACAAAAACAAGGACCATGACAGTGTACAGTCCATGTTCATTCAGGGTTCTCTAGGGCCCTCAGAGTCTGACAAATGCCCCGCCCCTTAGTCAGATGCTGATAGAAGAATGAATGGTGCGTCCAACAGGGACTTATTAATGTCTTTAAACATCCTCGGTACTGTCTATCTCCCCATACAAAATCACGTAAGCGATCAGAAAAAAAGAATTGAGAATTCAGTCATCAGACTCGGAAGGACACGGATCTAACGTTACATATAGTACACAATGTACATGATCCAACACAAAAGAAAACAAGCTTATTGCAGTTTCAATGTTTTATTTTCAGCTTCCATGACAAGATATCAATACGGACCGCTCCAGAACTTAACATCTACTTAAATACTGCGGCATAGCTAAGCAGAAGTATATTTTACATCAAAGACACATGGTGCTGTACAAAATAAGCGAATACATACTCGCTGTTTCAGAAGATAACCTACCCAATCGTATAGATTTTCTGTATACGAACGCTTAAATTCACTGGTCGTTTTTGCCCCTTGTAAAGTATGTCGTAGTATGCAATCTGACATAGACTTAAAACCAAGATCATTTTCTGTATGAAAAATCGACAGCTACAAAGGCAATGTCATAGGTGTCTGTAAATAGGAACTTGGCAGGTCTTGACTGCAGGTCACGTGATGGTCATATGGTCCAACTGCCCTGCAAAGACACAGACACAACAGACCTCATTCAACTGATGAATTCAAATGCAAAGTTTTCTCAAAAGAGCTCCTACAATTCTTTTAAGTGTTACTTTCCTCCAGCGATGCATAAAAGCTGCAACATGTGCACAAATGAAGCCCGCACACTGTCAGGTAACACGGGGATACCTCTCGGTGTTTTCACGATTAGGTGAGGGCTTCTATTTTTTTGCTGGGTCCCGTGTTGATTTTAACTATGGGTCGAAAAAATACTGGGCTCGTTCGTGCCCTAAAATAGCCCCGTATCGTAGAGTGTTCAAAGGCAACACGTCCGAAAGTGGAGAAAACTAACCCGTTAACTTCCCGACCGAACACCTTTTACAAATTGTCATCGTAGCAGAAGGTAATGTAGAAGATAAACTAGTATTACACAAATGAATGAACGAAGCAGGGAGTTGGGGCACCTTTAGATTCAAACAAATCGGCCAAGTAGACCAATTATGGGAAGTTCCTTTACCATTTATGGAGGTCCCGGAGGCCCTGCTACATACTGACGGCGGCCAGTCTCAGTCTGGCGGCGGGCCAACAGCGCCTTCAGCTTCCCAAACAGAGGAAGCGCACCTTTGCGGGCTGAGGGCAAACAATGATACTTCAATATACATGTCAGCAATGATTAAATGTTCCTCATGAATTAGTCCCAAAATTGCCCCAAAATTGCCCCAAAGACAGATAACCTACGAGAAGAAGTACAGTTTGCGACCTGATTCTATTATTCTTCCAGCGACCTGTGGAGCCTGGTAGTTCAAAATATAAAGCAATGAAGATGATGGTAAACTGATCCATGGCCTACACAAACTTGATGAGCTCCTCGTCTAATTATATTAAAAGGGCCAACATGCAGATGTTACAGGAGAAATTTTGTCACAGCCACCTGCATTAGACCCTCCAGAGGGGGGCATGGCGAAATTTCTTCTCTGACTTGTAGCCTCCATAGCAGGCTCTCTATGGCCTTTTTTGGCTCATAGTACACTTTTGCTGGCCATTTCTTTTTGTACTGGGTCGCTGATTGCTGGCCTTTTCTGACAGCCGGCCATCTGACTTCCACGTTTGCCCTGGAGCCAATAAGCTGGCCTGTGTATTCCCTGGAAAAAGTCTGGAATCCAAACTACTTCTAACCTCGCTCCTTCACGATAGCTCTTCCAGTTTCACACCAGAAACCAGGAGGACACTCTGCGCCAGCAGTGAAGCTGTCCGCAGTCATCATCTCAGACGAGATGACCAAGGCGACAAGAAGCAACACCAGAGTCGTCTTCATCCTGTGGAACAAACAACAAAGCATCATGATCAACGTGCTCGGTTTTACAGCTTAGATTATCCGACATAAGATTTCTTCTACTGTAGACTTTCCGGGGAAATTACGACAAAAGGTCGATAAGGATCTATGGCATTCTTTTCCGTCCGAAGACAACTGCATTTTTTCACGATACGCCAGTCTTACACGTCTGTTATAAATATAATTCTGTAGGGAGATGAATTTGAATTGAATGTGACAGAGTTATGGTGCGGTTACATTCGCTGTAGGATGTCGCACGATTTTGATGTCCTATATTTTGAAGCAGGCTGTGACAGAACAAACCGCCGACAATGATCTAGGAAAGGATTTTTCCGTAAAAATGGGCCGAATTTTGAGCAACATTTGCAAAACTGTCCGAAGAATTCCCCCAGCTTGTGATAGTGCGACGAATGTGGTCGGGCTTTCACGAAATTAACTGTAGTAAAACAAAGGACGTAGTAAGTAAAAGTAAGCATAAGTCAGGTTCCGTTAAATGGGCAGAGGATTTTAATTTACGCTGTGCTAGAGGTACTAGATATTCGACGTACTATTATATATCATATAATAATATCCGACTGTGCGGTATGCGCTTGTATCAGAACACAACTTACTTGTTCAGTAGGATTGGCTGACAGAACTCCGGGCTGTACGTATCAAACGCTGTAACAAACACGCTCGACTCGAGATCGTATCCAACTCGCCTGGCCTTTTTTGCATGCCTACCTTTATATTCTCACTAGTGACTAATCAAGCGGCTTATTCCTTTCACCATTGTTAATTAGACTCCTAATATTTGCGGTGTTAATAATGAGTACAGTAATAAGACAAACAGTTTACGCTTACCTAATCAACACAAGGTCAACTAGTTACTCGAGTACATCAACACAATGTGATTACTAGTATATCAACTACGTAAATCAACACAAGGTGCACTCAAGTATACATCGTTACCAATGAGGTGTCAATTTGTTATGTGCTTTTGTTTGACCATGTCT
Organism: Branchiostoma floridae; assembly: GCF_000003815.2. NCBI lineage: Eukaryota > Metazoa > Chordata > Leptocardii > Amphioxiformes > Branchiostomatidae > Branchiostoma > Branchiostoma floridae. The sequence continues at coordinate 9,993,392 of NC_049993.1, read as the reverse complement.
CAGCCTAATATACATGAATTTATTATGATTTCAGATTAATAACCTGTAAGTTTGCTGTATTGTCTGACACCTACCACTAATCTCATGACTTCAATGGAAAACGGGCAGCAGTTTTTTTTCATGAATAAATAAAGACTCAAACAAACTTTGTGTGCTTTAGTCAGGATACAGTTTGTATATCATCACCATTATTATCACATCATCATTATCCATGACATTTGTTCTCCAGTAGTTTGACTGTCCTCTCTGACCAAAATGTGAGGGGACATAAAGAGTCAAAAGAAGCTCAACAAAATCATGGCAGTCAAACACAAACCTATTTTATATAATTGCAATAGTATTTAATGTCTGTATAAGTAGAGATCTATCAAAGTCAATGGATATTTAGTTTTAATAAATGAAAACAGAATAGAACATATATCCTAGTAAAATATGTAATATAATTGCAGACACAGTTGACAATAATAAAACACATTTGTATACTACATGTGGCATCATATTTGCCTATGAGTTGAGTTACTCCATGTGATATACACATCTATAAAAAAAAAGATCTTTGTGGAAAAAATTCCCATAGCTGTTCTTTTCTTGTGCTGAAACAAAATAGGCAACTTTGATATGTTACACAATATTGATGAGCTCTCTTATCTTCATGAGAATTGCCAACAAAGGCAAAAACTTTACTTTGGAGTATTGCAATGCTGAAAACAGTTGGACATGACAGGATGAACCTGTACACGTGAAGTAGTGTGATGGATGTCACTTGGAACATATTAATAATAACATCCAGATTTAGTTTCTGTGTCTGATCAAGGAAGTTATATCACATTGGTCTGATCCAGTTGTACAGCCTAAACTGTGTTTAACAACCCTAGTTCTGCTATACAAGTCAATTGTTTGATCTGCACATACATGATGCCTGTATCCGACTTCATTATTTCTATAGATATGGGTTGGGTTATTTCTTACCTAAATGTTTCATGCCACAGCATAGCTGGGGAAGTAACTCTGCAGCAGTAGCATAAAACAAGTTTTACTGTTCTGTTGAAAGCAATCAGACCTGGGGGATTACATTGGCAAAGGAACACCAGCAGGGCAAGAGTTACTAGTAACCTGGATGTCTGATCTTCATAGAAGTGAAACAGAAAAGACTGTTTTCTCCCAACTCTCCTTTTCCCTGTTGTGTTTCTTTAATCAGTTCTTTTTTCTCCTCCTTTTGTTCTTCTTCTGAGGCTTCTCATCTTCGGAGTCAGTCTCATCTCTGGGCGTGGCGAAGACTTCGTCTGTCGGGTCGACCGGGTATGTCTCATCTGTCTTTCTCTCCTGGAGCGCCTTTTTGGCCAGCACGCGGTTGGTGTACTTGTCTCCCTTTAACCTCCTCAGGGCACGACGAATCTGCAAACAGAGCAAGTAGTAAAATCATTCTTTATTCCCGAAAATAATTTCATCAGGTTGGTAGAATATAGGATATAGGAGAATTCTTGTACACAACCAACATTAAACTTACTTGCTTACGCTTAAGTCAGCCCCAGTGATGAATCAGGACGAGGGGGGATACAAACTTGGACACGTTTGGGATAATCTGCTTGTCACAAAAGCACCACCTACATCGGCTACATATAGCGGGGAGGGTGTCTAATAGACACCGAAACGTAAGCAAGTAAGTTTAATGTTGGTTGTGTACAAGAATTCTCCTATATCCTCATTCATTATTCAAAGAAATGAAAATTACATGTATCCCAGGTCACATGGGTCATTACTGACTGAACATGCAGGGGGACATTGACAGACTGACACAAGACATTACATAAATGATATTTCACATTTCAGTTTACTATTTCCTTAAAGTCATTTCTCAATTGTTTCAATTTCATTAAAGAAATCACTGTTAGATACTGGGCAATGGGTATGCACTTTTCTCTACTCTTCTTCCTGAAGGACAGGACATATGCATCATTTCTTAAAAACATTTCTCAGTCACATCAAATCCATTTTCGACTATTTTGTATTAGATGATCAACATTATACAGCAGAAATGTGCACCTCGGTATATATAATCATCTCTAGGTTTACTTTGGCTGTGAGGATATACTGCCAGGGCTGACTATACAGAAGCACGATGGTACATGCTAGTTTCAGATCACAACAGGGCTCTAGCCAGCTTGAAATTTTTTTCCGTCAGCCAATTCCCATTGTCGCGAAAACCGCGGGAATGAAGTTAGAAAGACAGAACTGAGACCTGGAAAAACGGGTTTTTAATGAGATTATCGTGTTTGAAAGGGCGCCGACACACTATGTCAACAATCAAAACAATAGCAAAACAAACAGTGTGTGGCTTTCCGACCCAGGACAGCATCTCCAAGCCGCTTGTAGCTTCCACCAAGAATTTTTGTCTGTCAAAGTTGACGGATTGGTTTAAAAACTTTTCCGTCACACACAGCAAATTTCCGTCAATTGACAGAAAAACGGACGCTGGCTAGAGCCCTGGATCACAATTGAATACCGTTAGATCATATGTAAGCTATTCCTCACAGCTTTCAGTGTGATCCCTTTGTAGATTTTAACTGTAAGATCAATGGTATTCAGAGGTACTACTGATAAGGGGTAACTCTGTAATGTTGATTTAATGAATAATGATTCAAAAACAAAAATGAATTAAAAATTTCAAAATGCCCCCAGTAAAGGAATTTATTAGTATACATGTATATACAATGTCGTGTAACATACAAAAGTGTGTCTGATGAAAACTAAGAATGGATGTCTTCACCTCATTAGGAGACTTGTAGTGTGGGTTCTGGTACAAGGTGGGGCCTCCAAAGCTGCCTCCGAACATACGTATGGGGTTCAGCACAAATCTGGGGCCCACTTCTGCCAAGGAACCTTTCTCGTCAACAATCTAAAGCAAAAATACAACATTATAGGGTACCTTTTCATGCTATTATATTTGGGTGTTTCTTTTTCTTACATGTGAACATTTCTATCAAACAAGTTGATCTTGAGCCCCCATTGACAGCCTGCCAGATAGGGATTGCTATGAACATGAAGAACTGTCAAAACATAGAATAAGATAAGAAATCTTGTCATCACATTTCCAAGCTGACAATTCTAAGATAATATAATGCCAGAGGTAGCCCATACACAACAAAAGCAATGAAGAATGTACAGTATTCAGCATCTACACTTTGTATAACAAACACTCACTTGTTTCACTGACTGCTCAATATCCCCTCTGTTCATTCTTGTATTGTATAGAAATTATGTATATGTATGTGGTCACAATATCAGCTAGGTATGTTTGTAGTTACCTAGTGTCCACAAGGTATTGTACCTGTTGCAATTCAAATAAAGTCAAATCTGCTCTGAAAGAAGAAGAGTGTACAGAATCCAGCAGTCAAACTTTTTACTATCAACACCGTTGTTTTACTGTCTCCTGACCTGATAGTTGCGGAACCATATTCTGTCATCCACCACGGAGAAGGTATAGACATGGTCCACAAACGGCTGGCTCCGGGGGTGGTGGTACGGCGTGCTGAAGGTCTGACACAACAACAACAAATTAGAAAACACAAGAGCAATAAATCTTTCAAAAGAATATATTTGAACATGGGTAATAGATTGGTGCCACTTTCTTCATCTGGTTCATACAAACCTGCGGGACTCATTCATACGGTAACTCTTAGTCTAATGGTTAGTAAGGGGAGGCCTTTAGAAGTACAGATGGGCCGGTTATGAGAGGTGCTCTGAAACCCCAGATTAACAAACATGGCGCTGGGTTTGATGAAGTGTTTAACATGGGGACAGACCACAAACAGTGGTGGTCGGACTAGCACAGGGGTCTGTGGACCCAAAACTCGTTACGACCAGCTAGGTAAGGCTGTTAGGAAGTGAGAGAATTACAAGGACAAGTGCATCGGCATGTTTACTTGAAGATTTTTTCGTTTGCTGTGATGGGGGGGGGCACCACATCTGTTAATAGGGCTAATGGATAAGACTGCAAGCAAGAGAAGCACTCCAAAGTGGCGGATAATCTATCCTATGAATACAAAATGTATCGTGAATTTGCTGTAAGTACTGTAATCCTATTATATATTGTGTATGATACAGACTTAACCTAACTTTGTTTTAATCCTAACATCTATACTAATCATAGACTGTACATTCTTTGGATTACCTGTGTGAACAGTTCTTTCACAACACTCCAGTGGGGATGTTCATCAAAACTCTACAAAAAAAAAGAAAACATTTTGTCACATGCATGCAGTAGAAATGCATGGAGATCTATTACTGATGCAAATAATATGGCTGTGGTGTTACAGAAAAATAACACATACTAGCCCAAAATACAATGCACTACTAGTACTAAATAGATTATGGTTCAAACTCTTCTTCTGGATAATATCAAAATTTTATTCAGACGTTTCGGAAGGCATCCACCTTCCTTCCTCAGTGAAATGAAAATGAAGACAAACAATTTCTCGGAACAAAGAATAATTCTTATGTAACACCTTAGCCATTACCTTTTTTGCTTATTTAGAACATAAGAATTATTCTTTGTTCCGAGAAATTGTCTGTCTTCATTTTAATTTCACTGAGGAAGGAAGGTGGATGCCTTCCGAAACGTCTGAATAAAATTTTGATATTACACATGTATACAGAAGAAGAGTTTGAACCATAATCTATTTATCATATCCTGGATGTCTAACCTTCACAAACACTACTAGTACTAGTACTATACACTACTAGGTACTACAACAATGCACAACTATATAATAAAACAAATCCTAGGTTACTTATGTCTGAATTTTGTACCTTGTCAAATGTGACTATGGGTCTGGAACCTTTCAGACAGTTTCCTGTCAACTTGAGTTCTCCCATTGTGTGAACTGAAACAAAAACATATAGAAATGCAGAAGATGAATAAAAACACTGTTGGTATTGAAAAAAAATCTAAACATTGGGGCATGATTGGCAGGCTTGGACAAGCCCTATTTTCCAGGACTAGTGAAAGTGCTGATCGGGTAAGTGCATGACCTACCCCACTTGCCCGATCGGGCAAGTAAGATTTTTCCATTGAGTGAGATTTCAATATACTTCTCACTTTTGATGGTCATGACATCAAGCAATGGTCAACATAGAAAAACAGAGGCAATAATAAAAAAACACATTTCTGGAAGTGAAAATGCATAAAACAGTGACATTTTAATTTTGGGCAAGTCAAAAGTTGGTTTGGGCAAGTAAACCCTTTATTTGCTTGCCCAATAGGACAAGTGAATTTTGGAAAACTTGTCCAACCCTAATTTTAAATACTGCAAAGGATGAAAGATGAAAAAAATATATGTTTAAATGCAACACAACATAAACAGCAATGAGATTCATACACATTGTAAAACAGTATAAATCCACATACCATTCTCCACCAGAAATTTCACAGAGGGGCCATGAGGAACATTTGACACCCTGAAAAGTGAAAGAGAAACATTCATTCTCTATACCACTATAATGGCATAGTAACAGTGAACTGGCCACTGGGACAAGAGCATATGGTAGCCCCCACCTGCGGTTCAAGGGTGTTGTTAAATCGGACTTGAAATACCTTGATATAAAGTTATAATAAACATTAATACATGGGAGTTACTTGCAGCAAACTGAACTCTCTGGAGACAGGAAGTTAAGGAGGGGTTGGAAAGGGGGGAAGAAAAGCAGAAACTTGCCTCAAAACTCAGATGTAAAGAGCATTAAAACAAATTTGTGTACAACATTATAGTCTTGCGAACCTGACGAATGGCTACTACTACTAGATGGCATCAACATAGCAAACAAGATCTCTTTTCCTTATCATCCAAACAATTTTTAATCAGAATTACCATCAGTACTCACCACATGTACAGATCCATCTTCTTCCTGGCCTCCAGATAAACACACTTGTTGCAGTTCTTCATCTCACACATCTGTGGAGGGAAAATCATCACTAGACTTAACTTCTTTGTTATCATGTCAGCTAATGGACAATTATAAATAAAGCATCTAAAGCATTGGTGTCTGTTTCATGTATTTGTACTTATGTTTTTTTACTGTTGTGAGCACTGGAAGAGTAGCTTCCTAGGGGGCTAAAGGGCTCAACTCAACTTTTCTAGCATCAGTCATTTCCTCAAAAGCTTCAGGGTAATATAGAATGATTCTGTTTAGTATTAGCAGCTAATCAAGCAACTGACTTATAAACCATTGTAATAAGTATTACCTCATTTATGAGTTGGATGTTTTCCTTTTTGTGCATCTTGCTCTCTGAAAGTAGAAAAAGTTCACCATGAGACATACATTAACTAAGGTAAATCATACCTTACAGGAAAACTAGGCAAGATCTTTTACTGTTCAACAACTGCAAAGACTGTATCAAAGACTGTATTAAAGACAACAAAACAGTCAAGTCTGTACACTGACTGACCATCTGGCCATTGCAGACATTTTAGGGTGGTTCTTTAGTTGTTTTCCCCCATTGACCCAAGCATTAAGAATCCTGTCATTGGTCAAACTAAACTTAACTAAAATGTCATTAATGTCCATCTCACCATGGGCAAGTTTGATTTTGTAACATACAGTAAATGTATGCGCTGGAGTGCTTACCTGCTTTAGCATGAGGCATGAGCATCTTAAGGTCGTTCATGAGATGTCTGGCTCGGTAAGAAACTCCGCGGGAACAGAACACCAGACACCGCTGCTTGTTGGTCCACTTGCCCTACAGGTATCAAAAAGTATCATCAAGTACAGTCAAGTTCACTTGAAAAAAGACCGCTAGATATAATAATTTTAGCTCAAGTTGTCTAATTTTGGGGCTTGTTTAGGCAATACTTTATTACTTTTCTGAAAGTTTCCAATGAAATAATGATGCCAATGTGTCTTAAAATAAACAGCATTGTCACCAAAATGCACATTCGTTGGCTTTCCAAACAAAGTTTAAGAAAAAACGTTATGTCAACCTGTTATGTGCGGCTGTCCGGCTACACTTTCACTACACCAGTCACACAACACAAAATGCTCAGTCGCTATTTCAGTGAGCAAAATTTCTAACATTTCGTTTGGTAAAAATAACCCTTACCCCATGTAAAGGTGGAGGGTCCTCTCTTGTGACTGGTGCAGGAGTCTCCTGTTCTTCTGTTTCTGAGTCCTCCTCTTCAGACTCCTCTGAGTTCTCCTCTAAAGTAACTGGAGGTTTGGGCTGATGTGCACCTTCCCTCTGCATCTTCTTCTTCAACTTCTTCTGCACCTTTCTCCGTTCGTTACGTCGCTGACAAAAAAGACATATTGTTGTGACCTGCTGACTACTTTTGACATGTTCAGGGCAATAAGCATGTTCAAAAGTAGTACAAGCAACCCAGTACAGAAAGAAATGGCCATAAAAAGTTTATCAAGAGCCAAAATTGACAAAAAAAGGCCCAGAATGTCTGCTATGGAGGTTAAGCTATAAGCATATTCATAGTTCTAAGTACCCATGTGCAGTGAAAGGAATTGTGGATAATATGTCAGAAGGGAAGTCTCCAGAAACAGTTCTCATCTCTTTGCATACCAATGTCCAGCTAAAACTTTAAAGAAAGGTAGCCTGGATACCATACCCCAACCTCAAAAATATCTTTCGTGTTGGGGTCTGGCAGGACGGCTGTAGAAAGGTTCTTGAAGGCCCTTGATCAGAGCGAGGAGAACCTAGGATTTATGACCACTCTCACCACAGGTAGCCGGCTACAACACACCACAGTTGGTCAGCAGGCTATCACAGTAGCGAATCAGGTACATTTGTATAACCCCAACGGTGCTGTAATACACCGTATGACTATGGCTGACTGACTGACTGGCCAGACGTGTTAAATGTTATGTCTCAGGGGCCTTCACCTGACATATTCCTGTTGCTGCACATGCTTACTTGGAAGTGTGACTGAAAGAGCTTATTCCATGATACTGTGGGGAAAATCGTGTCAAATAGCACTATAGAAAAAGTTCCAGTAAACTACTACTAATTTCATAATTTTATGAAGAATTTTTCATATAATCTATGATATCATGAATGGGTTTGAATTTCGTGTATCTTTCCTCCCTAACTTAGAATATGTACTTCAGGAAAATGATTTTTTTCTGCTCTAACTTCATTAATATGCCTTTTATATTCTTCTTCTTCTTCTTTCATTAGGGCTGCCACTCTCAACTTGTTGAGTATTCTGCAGCCATAGCTTACTCCGAGAAGATCACTGCGCAAGCGGAGGGGGACTTTAAATTTTGGATTTGAAATCTGGCAGGGTTGATGCCAAAGCTGCCTCAGCTGGGAGGTTGTTCCAATCCCTAGTTGTACGTGGGAAGAAAGTATTTTGCCTGTACTGTGTTTTGCAGGCGGGGACTTTGGGACTTGGGACTCAATCCAATTGAGAAGTAAGAACATACCACATTTAGCTCATGACAAATTTGATATGCATGCAAACTGAACGCGTGTGGGCACATGCCCCCCTCCCACTACTGCAGTCTATCCCACATTTTACCCTCACATCGCCATACCTTCTTTCTCTTGTCCCCCATAGCTGTTCCTTGCGTTGTAGGCTGTACATTGGGAGAGTTTCCGTCTTCTCCATTCTCGGTTTTAGCCTTCTTGGCGACTTGATCGCCGGTTTGTTTCACGCCACCACGTTTTCTACCCATCGCCGCCATCTTGGGGTCACCACAGGTCAACTGCAGTCTCGCGTTACTTTCAGTTCCGAACGAGATTTCAGCGAGATCACAACAAACACGGAAGAATATCTGGTCTGAAAAGTCAGTTGCAATTTTATACCCTTTCAATGATGAATATGCAAACATATAAAACAATTCGTAGCTCTGGTTATGCCCGATATACTTACGCTGTTATCGATGCTATTAGTTTGTGCAAGCGATGTTATTTTGGCGGGAAAATGCCCGAGTTTCGGTGAGAGAAATTCGACAGCCATCTGCCCCCCTCCCACACGTGTCGAAATGAAGATGGCTTTTTGACAGAAAATCATCAGGGTCATAAATTTTGTTTACGTTTGCAGCTTCCATAACTTGCAGCTGGTCTTTCACCCTTGGAATTTAAGTTTTGTACTGTATACGAAACATTAGAGCTGACTGATAAATAATAAGTAACAGTTCAGTATTGAATCATGGATTAGAAATTTAGGATTAGTCATCAGTCATATATGACATGGTTATGACAATCGTAAGCACTTAAGAATATATTGTGAAGATACTGCTTGAATGTCAGTCTCTCGTTAACATTTTTAAAACGTCATTATGTGGGCGAAGCAACACATTTAGTTTTTCCTCAGATATTTGCATATTCCACCCGGAAATCAGAAAAAATGGAAGCTGTAAACATGTACTCCACGTTTCAAGCTTTTTGATTGGCTTAAAGTGTCACTTTCTCGGTTTTACGTCAGAGGTGAACCTATCAACACACAGAACACAATCGGCATCAAGTTTAATAATAGCCAATCGGAACTCAGAAAAAATGGAAGCTGTAAACATATACTCTGCGTTTCCAGCTTTTTGATTGGAATAAAGTCGCGGACTGTCGCGGGTGTACGCAGAGGTGAACCAATCAACGCACAGAACACAAAATGGCATTCGGCATGCAGTTTGATAATACTATAGCAGCTGAGACGACCAAACAGGCGCTCAAGGAAGATGTTGCCGGTCATGGAATGAACGAGACTGATAAATTTTCACACAAAAACATTATCTTCAGAAAATTGGACCTTGGAATCTTGCAAATTCAACGGTGAACGGACGTGTTCAAGCTACGCAATACATTTGTATATCTGTTAAAACGTGCTACTGTAACATGTTGTAGGACTTGCTGAGTGGTATTATTCACGCGTTGGAAACCAACGCTCCGGGATCGAATTCGTGGATAGATAATAATTTTAATATTTTTTAATTTTTTTTTGCTGCATTTTCGTGAAAATGTTGCCTTTCTTGATGCTTCTTTTCTTCCGATTTTTGCTTTCTTTTCCCTTCGCCCACATTCTGCATTTTTTTCAAAAATGTTGCCTTTCTAGTGTTTACCTCTGAATTTTTTTTACAAAGTCTTAATCAGTAAAAGTTTTACGATACTGTATACTGTAATTGCTTTTTTTTTTAAGAAATTTATATTGTGTTGTTGTTACGTACAGTCAAACCTGTATTAGCGGAAACCTTACAGCAGCCGTATTGTCACCCTACGCTGGATTTAGAACCTCTTTATTTTCAAAACAAAACTGCCTTACCGCCGACAAACGAGGTCATATAAGGTCAACAGACGACACCACTATTACGGAGGTAAATTGTGGTGAAGTTATGTTCTAATACACTATTGGCGTGGTTAATTTACATTGCAAAAACATTGTAAATTGTTACACAGATAAAATAATATGGACTTCAGATTATGATAGATTGAGTGGCCACTATAGACAGGTTTGACTGTATGTGAATCACTGAATGCTTGTCATTTAATGTACTACTGCTATATTCTTTGTTTATGTTCTGCTATGTAATGTGTGTATGTTTGATGGCACCCAACATCGGCATTGCTGCCTGGCATACTAGTAAATGCAGAAACTTTTGCGGTGGTTTGACGTTCGCGGTCCTTTTTCCGGCCACCGCGAAATTAATTCCTCGCGTACTTAAATACATTTACAGTACCCTCTGTAGTGCCTTGTTGTAATTTCAATAAAGTAAAGCAAAAGAAATTTCATTTAAGTTTTGATGCCTATGAACAAGTCAAATAGTTAACATTCTTTCTTCATATAACACTACTGTAGTACTAGTACCAGTGTTTTTCCCATTGTGAACTTTTGCACAGTTGTCATTATGTTAAAGTTGACAATGTCAGACCTAGCTCTCCTATATTCCTGTATTTCTAACCATGTTGTGTGTTTGTCCACCCCGTCCTCGCATGCTTCCATGGATTTAGTGTTCTATTTTTTCAAAGCAAGGCGGAGAGCCATGTCGTCCGAGAACGTCAACGCTAGCGGAGACTCGCCGTCGGTCGGGAGGGGGAGGGGCAGGGGGGTGTACAAGGGTCCCCGGGGTGGGGGGGCCGTGGGGTTCCTGGACAGGAGGACCAACTCCTCCCCCTCCGTGAACTCACCTGACCCCGCCACAAGGGCTGATGGGAAGACGGGATCCCCAGAGAAGCCGCAGCTGAGAAGACCCTTCCCACAAACCATCCGAGACCACAGCATCAAGACTGAGGATGACGGTATGTACACGGGATGGGATGTTGTAACCAGGAACCTGTCCGTCTCAGCAGTAAACAGCACAATTACAGTACTCGCTTTGCTTCAGGAAGTAATTTCAAGTTAGGCAAACCTAAGACAAACTCCCTGAAAAGGACATTTAGGTATAGAGCAATATCAATGTAGAACCAGCTGCCTATGGCGCTACAGTCTGTCCAATCTTTAAGGTCTTTCAAAATGGCCTCTGTGATCTACTCTCCAGTCTGAAACTAGAAAACTGATCTTGACTTGTTCCATTTTGTGCATTGTGTATAGTATATTATGTACTAGCTGAGCCGTTTCATTGATATTGTATTGTGTATATATTAATGCCACAACCATTTTTTAATTGACATGTATATGTAAATATTTTGTATGTATGTCTTTGTTTTGTCATGAAGTCCAGGAAGATTAGTTGCGTGCCCTAGGGCACATCACTGATGGATTTTCAAATAAAGTCTCAAATTCTCATGTAGAGTATGTGAGTATCATAACAGAATTAATATAGACTCACACAGACTAGCACACATGATTTATAAAGAAATGGATCAATGTATTAGTATTGATTTGTGTCAATGTTTCAAGTGATATTGGATGATGCAAATACTGTCTCCAAGCAGACAAAAGGATTCAGTACATTCTGTACTCTTTTCTAGTACTAGTACTAGTATTGTCGGTTGATGGTTTTTAATCCTCCTTGTATACGCTGAGAATAAGCCAAATCCTTGCAACTGCTTGGAGATTTGTGCAAAATCCACAATCTGGATGTATCTGTTTGTTAATCTCCAACCAGATCCACGGTGCGTAATGTGTAGTATCAAACTTCCCGTAGGAACTTCCGGTGCCCGTTTGACTCCCTTAGCCGGCTTACACTCCTTGGCCAGCTTTGATACTATCTTATGGCGCCGTAGGATCTGCTTGGAGATTATCTGTTTGTGCCCTCCTTGCAGTGGACAGCACAGACAGCAGAAGTACCGACACTGACGACACGTCTATCAGCTCTGACAAGACCCTGGCATCATCTTCCAAACTGTCTGTCCACGCTGCTGAGTTTGTACCCAGAACTGTGGTAAATTTTATCCCCTCACTGTCAAAGATTACAACTATATAAGTACTGTAGGATACTGTAAACGCAGAAACTTTTGCAGAGGTTTAATGTTCGTGTTTTTCGCGGTGGTGGATTCACCGTGAACTTAAAACTGCCACGAACATTTTTCCATGGCAATAAGAGACTACTGTCTATGGTGCTACCGCGAACTTTAAACCACAGCGAAAAGTTCTTTTTCCTGCTACCGCGAAATGAAATCCCTGCAAACTTAAATGGATTTACAGTATTGTCAAGTTTTCTAAAGTTTTCAAAGAAACTCTTATTACCAAGTGTTTTGGTACGTAGTACCACCTTCTCCATTGCGAAAATGACTGGAGCTTCAGAACTGCATTAATTTCAATCCTAATGATCATAGCAGACGTAGACAGACAATCAAACATAGGTAAGAAAAATAGAAAAATGAAAGGTTGGCAAGAAAACTTCATTATGTCATACCTGTGACGCGAAAACGTTCGACACTGGTGTTCTGGACCGGGCCATAAGTTCTGTATCGCACAGGTTCGAAAGGTGTATCACACGGGCTCCATTTGAAAAAATCCAACTGTTTCGAGCAGACCGAGTACGGCGCCATCGAAAGTTCGAATACCTGATTCGGACATTGGAACATTACTGTTGCAACATTTTTTGTTCGAGAGCACCAAATTTGTTAAACTTCAGCCCTCCCGCGGGTCGGATCGCCCTCCGGCCTTCGGGCGATCCGACCCGCGGTCGGGCTGGTACCTCGCAGGTGATATGGAATACACCGTGTTGTATTCTATATATATCCAATAAAAATGTTTACTACAAATTATGGCTTCCACAAACCTTGCAAGGGACTGGCTGGGGTAACGTTCATTTCAAGCACTACTCTTTGCAGAACTTAATAAAGAAAGTGATGAATCACTTCTTTATTTTATGGAATATATTTATTTACAGGTACAGAGAAGGGGTTCCAACTCAGACATCAATGCCATCGAGCACCTGAAAGCCACCATTGTACAGCTAACGGACAACCCCGGAGATTTCCACGATCTGCTTGGCCCCCTCTCCGACACGCTGAACACGTGGATTAGCGACGGGAACACGGTCCTGGAGATCGTAGACACCATCTATGAACAGGTAATGGCCTGTCCATTCTTTTGTTAACCCTTCCACCGCTGGATAAGATTACGCCCTGCTTCAGGAATTTAGTGTGAAATGTAGAAATTAGCCGGAACGACCTCTGTGGTGTTTGGGGATTGTAGTTGATTTCACAGTAGCGCTAGACAATGTCATGTAAAAATATACATTTCTGGAAAAAATCAAGACCATACACGAGGTGAATAAATCAAAGACAAGATTATTCCAGGTCTATTTGAATATATTTCACCAATCACATATGGAAATGCTTACTCCAGAAAGTCAACACATGATCGATCATCTGTAAAGCCCATTAGTAACGTCACAAATATCTTTTCAAAACTCTGTGCTCTGCGACCCTCTGTCCCACAACCTGACAATGGCTTTACTGATGTTTGTTTGTTTGTTTGTTTGTTTAGGCTTGTGAGCAGCCCAACTTTAGATACACAGGAGCTGTGCTCTGCGACCACCTGTCCCACAACCTTACAATGGCTGTACTGATAGTTCTTTGTTTGTTTAGGCTTGTGAACAGCCAAACTTCAGATACACAGGAGCTGTGCTCTGCGACCACCTGTCCCACAACCTGACAATGGCTGTACTGATGTTTGTTTGTTTGTTTGTTTGTTTAGGCTTGTGAGCAGCCCAACTTTAGAGACACAGGAGCTGTGCTCTGCGACCACCTGTCCCACAACCTGACAGTGACTGTACTGATGTTTGTTTGTTTGTTTAGGCTTGTGAGCAGCCCAACTTTAGAGACACAGGAGCTGTGCTCTGCGACCACCTGTCCCACAACCTGACAATGACTGTACTGATGTTTGTTTGTTTGTTTAGGCTTGTGAACAGCCCAACTTCAGATACACAGGAGCTGTGCTCTGCGACCACCTATCCCACAACCTGACAATGACTGTACTGATGTTTGTTTGTTTGTTTGTTTAGGCTTTTGAACAGCCCAACTTCAGATACAGAAGAACAGTGCTCTGCGACCACCTGTCCCACAACCTGACAATGGCTGTACTGATGTTTGTTTGTTTGTTTGTTTGTTTAGGCTTGTGAACAGCCCAACTTCAGATACACAAGAGCAGTGCTCTGCGACCACCTGTCCCACAACCTGACAATGACTGTACTGATGTTTGTTTGTTTGTTAAGGCTTGTGAGCAGCCCAACTTTAGATACACAGGAGCTGTGCTCTGCGACCACCTGTCCCACAACCTGACAATGACTGTACTGATGTTTGTTTGTTTGTTTAGGCTTGTGAGCAGCCCAACTTTAGATACACGGGAGCTGTGCTCTGCGACCACCTGTCCCACAACCTGACAGTGTCCAGCGAGACAGGGAACTTCCGGCAGCACCTGCTGAAGCGATGTCACGTGGAGTTTGAACAGCGTGAAGAGGCGGTAAAAGATCGCACCAGACTACACAGGCTGGAGAGATACACACTCTTCATGGCAGAACTCTTCCTGGCACTTCAGGTATGTTCAGGTGTTATAATACACACTCTTCATGGCAGAACTCTTCCTGGCACTTCAGGTATGTTCAGGTGTTATAATACACACTCTTCATGGCTAAACTCTTCATCAGCACTGCAGGTATGTTCAGGTGTTATAATACACACTCTTCATGGCAGAACTCTTCACTACAGGTATGTTCAGGTGTTATAATACACACTCTTCATGGCTAAACTCTTCATTAGCACTACAGGTATGTTCAGGTGTTATAATACACACTCTTCATGGCAGAACTCTTCATTAGCACTGCAGGTATGTTCAGGTGTTATAATACACACTCTTCATGGCTAAACTCTTCATTAGCACTACAGGTATGATCAGGTGTTATAATACACACTCTTCATGGCTAAACTCTTCATTAGCACTACAGGTATGTTCAGGTGTTATAATACACACTCTTCATGGCTAAACTCTTCATTAGCACTACAGGTATGTTCAGGTGTTATAATACACACTCTTCATGGCTAAACTCTTCATTAGCACTACAGGTATGTTCAGGTGTTATAATACACACTCTTCATGGCTAAACTCTTCATTAGCACTACAGGTATGATCAGGTGTTATAATACACACTCTTCATGGCTAAACTCTTCATCAGCACTGTAGGTATGTTCAGGTGTTATAATACACACTCTTCATGGCTAAACTCTTCATCAGCACTGTAGGTATGTTCAGGTGTTATAATACACACTCTTCATGGCTAAACTCTTCATTAGCACTGTAGGTATGTTCAGGTGTTATAATACACACTCTTCATGGCTAAACTCTTCATCAGCACTGTAGGTATGTTCAGGTGTTATAATACACACTCTTCATGGCTAAACTCTTCATCAGCACTGTAGGTATGTTCAGGTGTTATAATACACACTCTTCATGGCTAAACTCTTCATCAGCACTGTAGGTATGTTCAGGTGTTATAATACACACTCTTTATGGCTAAACTGTTCATTAGCACTACAGGTATGTTCAGGTGTTATAATACACACTCTTCATGGCTAAACTCTTCATTAGCACTGCAGGTATGTTCAAGTGTTTTAATACACACTAGGGCTGGGTATCGGTACAGTGTACCGGTACAAAACCGTTTTTTCTTCTTGGACCGGTCCGAAAAAACCGGACCTGAAAAAAATCCGTGGACCGGATGTTGGACCGATTCCAAAATTCACGTCAGTAACAGACTATCGCTACTGGCAATCTTCGGTCCAAGACCAAGACTAATAATATATTACGACCAAACAGAGCTGCTACATGCAGCTGTAAATAATATCTCGAAGTTAAAACGGTTAAAGGATGTATCAATAGACGGAGATGTCAGTTAAGGTACTTAGTTTTGGGTAAGTGTCAACAGTGGCTAGCCTACAACTTAATTAAGTGGCTAGTGATGCGACACATGATTGTATATACTTGCACTGGCGTAAATTTACACTTGCCTAACTTGGGAACAAAAATTAAAACCAAGTAAACCGCAAATCAAGTTACCTATATATTTGTCGCTCCGTTGTGCCCATACTCAGCTTATTTCCTTGAGCTTGAATAGCCGAAATCCACCATACAATGACAACAACACCTGGCGATCGCCGCGCAGCAAAACAAACGAGATAATTTTGATTCAGGCAAAAGAACCAGTATTTAAAACATATCCGTTTCCTTCCTGCATATTAGTTATTTGAGTATAGATAGCTATCATTCCCATCTACAGCTAAACACTCATAGAGACCTGTGTTTGAATCTATCTCTCCAAAATTTCATATGCATGACATAGTACTGCTGTTCTACTGTAATCAGGTCCAGGTTCAGGTCCGGACCTGGACCTAATCCTCTGGACCTGAACCGGACCTGGACCTGAATTTTCTGTACCGGTACCCAGCCCTAATACACACTCTTCATGGCTAAACTCTTCATTAGCACTACAGGTATGTTCAGTTGTTATACTGTAAATGCAGAAATGTTCGCGGTAGATTAATGTTCGCGGTTTTTGTGGTGGCTGCTTCAGCGCGAATTTAAAACCACTGCAAACATTTTTCCATAACAGTAAGAGACTACAGTGCATGGTTCTACCGCGAAATTAAAACCACCGCGAAAATTCCATTTTCCCACTACCGCGAAATTAAATCCCCGCGAACTTAAATGCATTTACAGTAATACACACTCATCATGGCAGAACTCTTCCTAGCACTGCAGGTGGGATTAGGTGTTTGTTTGTTAATTTTGGTTTCCATTAGACTTTACTTGTTGCATGTAAAATCTGATTCTTCCTAGAGTCCATAAACATGATATGGTGAATCAGGGTTTAAAATTGTTTGCGGTAATGAAGTTTCAAACTCAGCCAGCCCAACATAATACCTTGTTTTGGGGGTGAGACTGGGGGTGTACTGAGAGCAGCCTACCAAGGGTTAAATGAGGTGGTACCAGTAGAAAATGGAGCAGATAGAAAGGGTAAAAATGGAGAAGTTTTGCCATTCATGTAACATAGAAATGATTTTTTTATGAACTGTGTTTCCCCGGTATAGATCCATGTTAACGGTAAGCAGCAGCGTATGGTTATCCTGAGGAAGGCCCTGAGAGACCTCATCAACACACTTCTGGACCATCCTTCTGATAGCACACTGAGATGTGCTGCCCAGGCTCTAAAGGTAGGACATCAGGGGTGCCTAAGCATTTGCACGAACCCTATGAAATTCGTACGAATATAATTTTATGTGATACACACGAATCACTATGCGAAAACGCACGAATATTATGAAATTCACACGACTCACTATGCAAAAACGCACGAATATTATGAAATTTGCACGAATCACTGTGATTCACATGAACCTTATGAGATTTGCACGAACCTTATGCGAAATTGCGCAACCACTGCCGGGGTCACGTGACAGACGGAGCGGGATTTTCAAGATGGCAGCTTCGATCGGCGGCGACAGAAAATACGATGTAACACGCCGAAATTATGTATTAGAGTGAAACTCGGTGAAAGATGGTGTTACACAGACTAGATTGAAAGTGAAGTCCAATTTCTTCTGATGTTGTATCTATTTCCATGACTTGTACTTATAAGTTGAATACAGCTAAACTTGCAAGCAAGAAATGTACATGTATATACATGTACTTTTCAGACATTGTTTGTACCAGTATCCATTGTATTTTTTTGACACTATAGCAGGTAGCCAAATTTTCATCCCAAATGTTTTTAATTTTTTGAATTCCTTAATTCACCTCTATGTATTATTGGAGCCAGTAGTTGTAGTGAGGCTGTTTTGCGTGCTCGAGTCAGCTTTTCCAACACGGGACCCCACGTCAATTCCGAAAGACAAATACAATCCCTTACAACTTGTCCCAAACGAGCCGACCCTGGGATCGGACTCAGGCCCATAGATCCATAGAATTTGATCCATATCAGAGTTTAACAACTTTTCTAACATTCACTTCAGGGTTGTCCTATCGGGCAAGTACATGCAAGATTTACTTGCCCAAACCAGCTTTCTGCTGGCCCAAAAATTTAACTAACATTTTTCACTATGTATTTTCACGTGCAGCAATGGAATTCTTTTATCATTGGCTCTATTTTTCTGTGTTGACCAATGCTTGATGCGGTAACTGTGATAAGCAACAAGTATATCAAAATTTCATGGAAAATCTTACTTGCCCGAACCTACAAGTGGGGAAGGACATTCACTTGCCCGATAGACACTGTCACTTGCCCGATAGACACTTTCACTTGCCCGGGACAATCGGACTAGTGGACTTGTCCAACCCTACATATGATCAAGCAGTGGGATTGCTTAACCACTGAGCCACTTACATTTCCATTTGTTAACTCCCCAGCTGACTGGAGGTGCCTTTGAAGACTACTTGGACCTGAAGGAGGAGAATGTGGAGGAGAGTAAGAAGGAAATGGACGAGATTTTCTCCAAACTTAAGAAAAGTGCTGCTGAAAGGAGAAGTGACATTAGCAAGTAGGTTGCACTATGTAAATCACATCATCAGTATGTCACAAATATGCAAATTATGGAGTCATTGAGTCAGTTACAAATATGCAGAGATCACATTAAACTTCTATATACAATGTAGTGCAGCAATGTGACATGATGTTGTCTTCCCCTTTTTTCTGCTCACTTGCCCTTGCATCGATATTTGGCATTGAAGGATAAAAAACTACAATTGTTCAACCCCATGAAATTACAGAAATGAAGTCAAGTTAACAATAAACACTTTCAATTTCCATGTACGACTCATAAATCAATATTTACCACAATGTCTATCATAGCCAGGGTTCCATCTGATTACTACATGGCTTGCCTTAATATAAAAATTGTCTTAAGACACTTATTCCAATTCCATCTAGTGATGATGTCATGTAATGAGCCTTACCATGTGGGGCATGCTGGGCAGAGTCTCTTTGGACTAGATAATTGAGCTATTAGAAGCTGGTAGAAGAAACAGCCTATTTGCTCATCTATGTTTTGATATTTTTCCCAAGAAACGTGCTGCTGCTAGTAGTAACGGTTGTGGAGCTGCGAGCCAAAAACTGGAACAAGGAGGAGTCAGCCCCCGCAGCTGAGGCCTCCCTACCCTCCCATCTGCAAACTCTAGAACCTGTCTACTTTGGGAAGGATGGCAGGCCCATTGGTCCCACTGACACAGGTAAAGCACTACAATGGTTACAGTTTACTGTAGTTCCATTGATATTGGACCCCCTGATACTGAAATAATGAAGCTGTAGACCCATTGAGCTCACAGACACGGGTATATTATTGAAAGCTTTAGACAACTCCTAGAATTGTATGTGCTAAGGTTTAATATTACAGACCGTTACATTCCTGCAAAGTGTATGTGTAACACTGGGCAGTCAAACTTTAAACATTTAGGCAATAGAATTATGCACATGAACTTGTGAACAGATCCAAATATCAATAAGATACATACATTCTTTCTTTCTCACTGATATGCTTTGTAAATGTAAACCCCAATTGAAAGATTATGGGACCTAACATCAGAAGACCTCTATTATATAGCAAATGTTTTTTGATGTGACAGTATTATGGCACCTGGGCAAATTCTGAGAGTCGATTTTACATGCAACATATTGCAATACCCAAGCCTTCTGGGAAGGTGCAGCAGCAGAGGACTACTATGGAGACTATGGTGACTACGGAGACTACTACCCAGCTGATGGGGAGGAGGAGTACTATGATGGGGCATAGTGAGTCATCTTTTTTCCTGTCTTCAATTTAATTGTTATTGTGTGGGCAGACCACTCTCTCCTGGCAGCCAGGAGCTGAATTTTGAGGAATTAACAATAGCCGGGGCTAAATCCACAAGGCTTTGGAGTGGCTGCGATTTGGCGCTAACTCAGATGACCTCAATACAACCGTCACAATGGTCTGGAGTGGCTGCCCTTTGGTGCTAACTCAATACGACAGCATTTACCTCATGTGCGTCCATAGGACTGTATGTTTTTTTATTATCATCAGAATGATATTCGAAAAATCAAAACATGACATTCATTATCATTGTCTTGACATACTAGTGGCTGATATGTAATAGAGTTAATTCCAGTTATGGTGGCCATGTTGGATTTCTGGGGTCATCCGGGGTCATGGCACCAGAACGAGGCTCCAGGTGGTGGCAGTTGGGCATTCTACAATATAGACTGTATTGCAGACATAAGTCTGCCATCTTCGGGAGTGCATTTCACCCCTCTAAGATTAAATACTGCACACTATATGCTTGTTATCTGTAGACAATATTGTTTTGGACATTTGAACTCGATTTTGGTGATATTTTTTATCAATTCTCCCCTCCTTGTAGCCCTCCATTTGAGCTTGAGGATGGAACTGAGATGGATGAAGAAGCAGCCATGGCCTTTGAAGACTTCCTCCGAGACAGTGAACAGATATAACTCAAGTTACTGACTAAGGTCCACCAACAAAAACACTTATCAAACTTAGACAATGCCATTGTCATGACTTACTTGTAGATATGTCATCTTGAAGAGACCGAAAAGTAGAATCAGGAAAGAGAATATTCTTTGAAAAGTCAAAGAATAAAGATATACAAAGTTTTGGTCAACATGTCCGTAGATTTCTCGTTTATATATTTGCTAGAAAATATATATTTTACAATGTCACAGTTTGATACAGTTAGCTGACGTACCTTGACATGTTTTTGTTTATTTGTAGTGTTTTTCAAGGACAGAATAAAGGGACATATCTACCGGTTAGGTCATGAAATGGTAGTGATCTTACAAAAGTTGAGAACCTCCAGCATAGTTCAATTGTAAAGAAGAAAGAAGAAAACTGAGCTCTTGTTTTATGAAGTATATTCTAGTCATATTGATGATGACTAAGAGTGTTATATAGCTTTAAGAACCTGCTTTTTCTTAAGAAGTCTAAGAAATAATCTGCTTTTGCCATTCCCATCATTATCATGCAAGCTTACATATGTAGTACATAATCTATCTTCAAATACAATTCAATCTCTACTACTAAACAAAAAATGGAGAATTACTTGCAGACATTTCAAGTGACATTCATCACTCTTCTTCAGTGTCACTAGAATGAACTGACAAAACATTTCAGTACTTCAAAGACAAGCAGAGGAACATGTCAAAGATACAGTCTTTATGAGTGTAGTGACTTTGACATGCTCAGCTGTTTTTTTCCAGGTAGGTGTATTGAATTCTTCAGCCAGTTTATTCCAGTGACACTGAAGTTGAATGATGGCTGTCACTTGAAACCTCCAGATGCAATTCTCCGTTTTTTTATCCAGTTGTAGGGATGGAATTACATTTGAGTATTGTTTACCTGGATGTCTATTCATAAATGTACATTGTATCTTGTTTGGTCAACATGTTCTACTTAGACTAGAGTGTGCTTTGTATGCCACACTAGCAATGGTACTAATTTCTACATTTCAACAAGCATTATGGAATTTGGTTTGGTTGTTATAAAAAAAAAAGATAGAGATGAAGCAAAACAAAACTAAGAGAAGGCAGTAAGTAAAATAGAAATTGGCATGGATAAGTTCACTAAAGAAGGATAGACAGCCTAAAAGAAATTTGATTTCACGTTACGACAAAATGCAATGTTTAAGTAGTGAGATGAAGAAAACTGAAATCTTGGAAAGAAGAAAGGGAGGAAGTGTTGAAAGAGATATGTGAGGATTGTATATGAGCTAATCGCTAAGGAGTAATAGCACCATATATGGAGGCACTTTTCTTTCCCATGCTGTGGATGATGCTATTGTTGTCCCTGTCACTGTGTAGATTAGAACCGATTGTACTTCAATCAAGATCAAACTTAACTCAGGTTGTATAAAGCAAATGTGTGTGCTTAAAACATTCTCTATCCATGTGTATGTTGCCAGTAGGCACAGCTCAAGCATTACTTTTGACTAGAGTTAGTTGAGTCTGTTCTTGAAAGTGAACTGTACTATGCTGGAATAAATGCGTTCACATCAATATAAATGTTCTTTAGATTTCATGTAGAAAGGTGCTATGTTGCACCCTTGTAGCTTAGGCAATTAGTATTCTGTTTTTATTTTGTTGTTGTTGTTGTGTTTTCCTTAAGTTTCTCACAACAGAGTTGGAGCATCAGCCACAATATCATGATAATTATGCAGAACAAAGAAATGAACCTCCCAGCAAATTGACAGCTACGTGTGGAATATATTCAGTATTGTTCCTTCAAAAATATGATAAAATCAAGAACAACATGTTTTCTGTTTTTGTTCCTTAGTTGATTAACAATTGTGTTCTTGTCAATGTTTTGTATATATATATGTTTGCAGATGGCTATTTCTCACAGTTGTTATATCGTTGATGTTTCTTGCACATAATAAAAAGAGAAAAGGCTGTACTTAAGATTTGATTCTTTCAGTCTTATTACAGCCCATCTGAATAATAAGGCTGTTGTAACATGCTCGAGGCACTTGAACAGGGACCCCCATTTTACGTCTCTTCCAAAAGACGGTACTGCTCCAACTAGATACCCTTCTCCCAGTTACTAGCTAATTGGAACCTGAGGAGCTCAACTGGAAGCTGCTACCAATTGAGCTACTGGGACATTCTGTTGACAGACCCTCAGCCACTCTAGCCCCTTCAGCTCCAGCAGCTCCAGCCGCTCTAGCCCCCTCAGCTCCAGCCACTCTAGCCCCCTCAGCTCCAGCCGCTCTAGCCACTTTAGCCCCCTGAGCTCCAGCTGCTCTAGCCACTTTAGCCCCCTCAGCTCAAGCCACTCTAGCCCCCTCAGCTCCAGCCGCTCTAGCCACTTTAGCCCCCTCAGCTCCAGCCGCTCTAGCCACTTTAGCCCCCTCAGCTCAAGCCACTCTAGCTCCCTCAGCTCCAGCCGCTCTAGCCACTTACAGCTCCAGCCGCTCTAGCCATTCAAGCCCCCTCAGCTCAAGCCGCTCAGCGGCCGCTCTAGCCTCCTCAGCTCAAGCCACTCTAGCTCCCTCAGCTCCAGCCGCTCTAGCCACTTTAGCCCTTACAGCTCCAGCCGCTCTAGCCACTCTAGCCCCCTCAGCTCCAGCCGCTCTAGCCCCCTCTGCTCCAGCCACTCTAGCCCCCTCAGCTCCAGCCGCTCTAGCCTCCTCAGCTCCAGCCGCTCTAGCCGCTCTAGCCTCCTCAGCTCCAGCCGCTCTAGCCCCCTCAGCTCCAGCCGCTCTAGCCCCCTCAACTCCAGCCGCTCTAGCCCCCTCTGCTCCAGCCGCTCTAGCCCCCTCAGCTCCAGCCGCTCTAGCCCCCTCTGCTCCAGCCGCTCTAGCCCCCTCAGCTCCAGCCGCTCTAGCCGCTCTAGCCCCCTCAGCTCCAGCCGCTCTAGCCCCCTCAGCTCCAGCCGCTCTAGCCCCCTCAGCTCCAGCCGCTCTAGCCCCCTCTGCTCCAGCCGCTCTAGCCCCCTCAGCTCCAGCCGCTCTAGCCCCCTCTGCTCCAGCCGCTCTAGCCCCCTCAGCTCCAGCCGCTCTAGCCCCCTCAGCTCCAGCCGCTTCAGCCCCATCAGCTCCAGCCGCTCCAGTAAATCACTGAGTAGCAAGGTCCTTTGCATACCACCACTACAGCGCCACCTAGCAGTGGGAAGTGGAACTACCCTGAGGAAGGCAGCAGACAGACTACCCAAATGTTGGCAGGTATTTGTGTGCCACTGGGTTAGTTGAACCAGTTCTTAATGGGCAGACACTTGAGTCCAACAGTATGGCAAGCTTGTCAGAGGGACTAACATTCCTATCCAAATAAGTGACACCACTTGACCTGGTTAACCATTTCTCCAGAACATGTTATTTGGTGTAACAGGTGTTCCAAGTAGTGATGAATACAAACTAGTTGTTTGAATCTCTGTTTGCACAAGGTTCGAGCAGTCTTTTGAATCATGATCTTTTCTTCAAGACAAACTTTAGAAAGAATAGAATAACACGTTTGTACCAATTTGCAGTAAATTTCAAAATATTCATGGTTTTATTTTTAAGTGGAGCTCTCACCACATACTCTTCACAATGCAAACTTGCTCTGTACTGCATTGCATCACTAGTTGTTTCAACTACTGCGAACTTAAAAACACTGCAAATATCTCCTCTGACCTACCATGAATTAAGTCTCTGTGATCCTAGATCCAATAACAGTATGAAGACTTTCATTATTACAAATTAAGACATTAATTAGTGTCATCAAGAGAATGGCAACCAAGGGGAACTTGTCACCTTAGAACTTTCTTGTCTGTATTCTGATCTCCGTGAGCTTAGATCAAATTACAGTATGAAGACTCATGATTACAAATCAAGACACATTGATTAGCATCATCAAGGGAATTGTAACCTAGGGGGAACTTATCACCTTAGATCCAGGACATTCCTGTCAGTAATCTGAGATGCTGATCAATCATGTGAATCGAGGGTTTCCTTTCTTTTGTCTTCTGAGAATTCGTCTCCTCTTCATTAAGTATTTAGGTCACCTCATTATTGGCACAGCACTTCCTCAGGCCAATCATAATTAAATGGTTGTTTACATCACACTATTGTTATCTCTGCTGTTCTGTGTTCCCTGCAACTGAGGTATCCAATTTCAATAAGTGATTTCTAAATGTTTTGGTGGTTTAATGTTTGCAGGTTTAGTTGTGACATCTTCACCAATACCTTTAGACCACCAGAAACGCGCTTGCTCCGTCTTCCACCTACACCTACACTGCAAACTTAAAACCATCATGAACACCCTATTTTCCCCTACTGCAAAATTGAGTCTTTCCAAACTTACCACACAGGGTATCTACAGTACATTTCAAAATAAAAACTCAGGTATCCAGCTTGAAGTGTCTTAAAAGCATTGCTAAGACTTTCTTGTTCAACAAAGGCTGATTTCTTCTTGTTACACAGAAACAGTTCAAACTTTTCTATAGATAAATGAGAAGACCCAAGATTTGTGTTAATCTTTTCTGCAAGGAGAATCAAATCTGTTTATGTCTGACTCTTTGAAAATCCGTACATCTGTTTATAAGTGGGCTGAAAGCAGTAAGACACGCAAAGTAAGAATAATCCCCTTCCAATTCACAGGCCTGACTTAGTCACACCTGTTTTATCAGGTACTGTGAATCATGAAATATTTGCAGTGGTTTTAGGTTTGTGGGTTTCGTGATCACTCCTCATACACTGCAAACTCCCTACACTGTAAACATGCACTGTCTTACTGTAGCACTTACAGTGGGGTTCATGCTCTACTAACTGACCAGTCTACTCGGTCTGTATTTTTTAGCCTACAAGTAGGGGTATTGCATTGGTTTTGTGAGCTGTCGTGTCCGGGTTCAAATCTCAGGAGACAGAAGACTGTACTACTTGTTTGTGTTTCAGTAATCCCATTTACATTACTAAAAAAAATGTACATTGTACTGCTGGTACTACATTGTTTCCTTCATCAACTTTAAACACTGCGAATGCCTACTTTCTCCTCCTCATGCAAAATGATGTCTTCAGGAACTAATTACAGTACAGCGTGGTCCTTTGCCATGTTTGTTTGCCTGTCAAACTACAAGCACTAGTACCTTCAACGATAAGATTGGTGTGTCTTTTGTACTGCGATGTACATTTGTATAACTGTGTTGTAGAATGAAGGAAATTCCTTGCTTGGTGTGTGCATATATAAGTTGCATGTCTTTCACATCTAAAAATGTCATCTACGACACTTGTCATGGTCTCCCATATATTCACCAAAGAATAATCAATCAAATAGAAACAACACAGGTACTGTTGTATATTATTGCCTATTTATCATTATATTAGTGCCTGCTAGATTCAGCAGCATCTATTACACCATTGCTTTGGTTTTGCATTGGAGCACCAACATACATGTATTATCAGCAACATCCTCATATAATATAATAGTTCCATTTTCCCTGAGCGGATTTAGAGGGCATGGCCTCTGTCTGTGACCATAGAATTTACAACTGATTACAGAATTTACTGAGAGATCAATATAATAAACCATGTGCCCCTATAACAGTATATCCTGTGCTTAAACTTCAATCTCAGGCCATACCAAATGTTATTGGTTGGTTCTTGGATTTTAAAAAAAAAACATCAGCAAGAGGCAAATTTTTCTACCTCAGCACACAGTTTTCTTCTGTGAGTAGTCACATTCCAGCTTTTCTTCCAGCTAGTGGTGCGTACCTAAAGCCCGGACTTGGAATTGGACCTAAAAATGTTTAGGTCCAAGTCCAAAAAAAAAACCTAAATGTCCGGAGCCAAGTCCGGACTTGCAAAAAGCAATCTGTCACTTATGTTCCCTTTTTTTGTTCTAAACCATCTGAAACCTTCCATAGACAGTGAAATTTGCACTGGAAAAAGACAAAAAACAGTTCGTGTTTACCCTAGCTGTCTATCATTTTCATGTATTTTTCACATTGCATTTCAATTCATGCTAACATGCAATTTTATATGCACCATCCCCCTAAAAACAAGAAATCTTTTAAGAAAAGCTGTGCATTGCCGCGTATTTTATGACTGAACTGCTGAGAGCGACACCTAGCTTCTTCAGTAGGAAATGCAGCAAAAGGGGATATTGGAAATTTACCTCATTATCATAATTTATGTCACATGAATTATTGGCACATTAAAGAGGTTTTGTAAAACTTTTTGACCCACAATGAATATGCATTATTTTTTAATTACAAAATAAGTTCCTTCTGATGCAATTTGTGATATATCTTTATATAAACATGGTGAGTTAAAGCATAGATTTTATTACGCTGGACCACATACAGTAACATGCGTCTAGAAGAGAGTTTTAATACTCGCCTGGAATGTACCATTGTCTAACTAAGCCATGAAACTCGGCCGCGATTAGCCGCGAGTGAGCGAGCGAGCGATTAGCCGCGAGCGAGCGTGGTCCAGTGGATTGGCTTGCCTCCCTAATGTTTGTGTACCCTTAGGGGTCAACTACATATGAGTATGGTCATTGTATCGAATGGTCATTACTAATTTTGAACTGTCACCTTCCAGCAAAAAGAAGGGCCTTTGGAAGGGGCTTTGGAAGGGCTGGGTTAACATTGCTTGAACCATTGATCCATCCAACCATCCAACCAAGAAAATAGTGGCCACAAGGCATTGCCGCTGGCGCGTGGCCACAAGGCATTGCCACTGGCGCGGCAATGCAAAAATGCACATAATATGCAATGATGGGTTCAGGTCCGGACTTTAAGTCCGGACCTGAACCTAAACTGCTGGACCTGAATCCGGACCTGAACCTGAAATTGAGTTTAGGTACGCACCACTACTTCCAGCACTCAAACTTACAAGTGTTGTCATTTTGCTGAGTTTTCAAACAAAATCAAAAATTAAAAAAAAAATCAAATTTGCAATAATAAATAATCATATAGTTTGATATACAATATCACTGATCAATAGCACCTGGTTCAAACAAGATAGCGACACATCTTTTCACCAGCTTATGACTTTGGCATTGCGAAATTAACCTCTTTTAAATATGAATTCTGCTAAATTCAGCAACACTTTAGTTCCTTTGGACTAGCAGATGAAAAAGTATAAATCAATTTACACTGAGAGACTCAGATATGGCTCACATACATTCAAGCATATAATACCTACTACACCAGTCCTCATAGTGCACTAAAGTCCATTTTTGTGAAAAACCACACAATACGTTATCATAATAACCTTTCAAGTGGGAAGATTTCTTCCATCAAGTCCCTAGTCCTGTTTGTGTGGTGCCTCTGAAAATATAATAAATAAATCGTAAAATGAAATAAAATGAAATCAAAATAAATCATAATCTGTAGATGCATAACATCCTCAATCTATAATTTGCTGCCAAAGAAATCTCTTCTAACCATCTATAGCTTTGGTATTGTTACAACACTGTGCCCCCATAGTGGAACAGGCAAGTCTTGGAGGCGCATGATGGTACCACTGTTCACATCGAAACACTGAACTGTAGATACAGGAGTGTTGGTTGCATGGTTATAGCCACCGGTTATGAAGATCTCATGCCCACACAGAGTAGCGCTGCTTAGATCCCATGGAACCAGTAGTTCAGTTACTTCCGTGTACTCGTCATACTCAGTGTTGTAGCACAGAACGCAGTTCAACTGTCCACCGACCAAGAAGATGCAGCTGTTAACAGCGCATGCGTTCACACAATTCTGTGGTGTTGGCAGTGGTGACACAAACGTCCACTCCTCTCGGGCAGGGTCGTAGCACTGGACTAGATTTGTCAGATTGTCAACGGAAATCTTGCCCCCAAACACGTACAGCTTTTCAACACAGTTGGCTATGCCAAAATTACTGACTGCCTGTTTAAGGGGTGCTGCTTCGTTCCAACTGTCTGCTGTTTCATCGTACACCTCAGTAGACTCCATCAGGAACAACTCAAGAGAATCCTGATTGTAAGACATGCCACCAACAACGTACACCTGTCCCTGCAAGACGGCCATTCCATGAAGACCTCTCCTTGCTGGCCCCGGAAGCCCCAGGAGAGTCCACGTGTTGAGAGACGGGCTGTATCTCCACGCTAGTGACCGAAGACCGCCAGTCACGATCACGTCGCTACCAAGAACACACGCTGCAAACCATCTGCTATTCTGCACTAATATGTACAGTGGGGTGGTGTCAACACAGTTGCCAAAGGTGTCCAGTCTGTAGATATTACCCTGAGCTTTTACCTCATCGTCGTCATCTGTACTTGTTCCGCCAAGAAGGAGAATCTCTCCCTGAAATGTCTGACAAGATCTTGCCTTCTTGGACTGACCCTTCATCAGTTCCTTAATGATTCCCGACGCCTCAGCAAACTCCTTGTCAGTCTCTATGATGTTCTTAAGATATTCTGAGTCCAGGTGTGAGAAGCGGACATACTCCAGAAGCTCCTTGAGGTGTTTCTGTCGTTCCTTGAGGTCATGTCTTGCCCAAAGCATGACAGCCTCGATCACTTCTTCCTCCTTCATAGCATTAAGGTCATCATCTGAGATGTACTTCTTCAGGAAGTCCATAGGCAGCTCAAGGAACTCCTCCGTCTTGCGCACTTCTTCAAAATATTTTGCGGCATAACTTCTTGCCATCTCAGCCAAATATGTACACAGCATCTTGTCTGCCAGTACCCAAATCCCCAGGCATGTTTGAGGACTCATGTGGTCGATCAGGAATCTTTCGCAGTGGGATTCAACAGGCCAAATCTGCAGCATGTTGGCTGCTTCGTACAGTGGCTGGATGTTGTCAGTAGTGATGGTGATCCTGGAAGTGTAGGCATAGTCCACCAGCTGTTGTAGTGCCTCTGCACTCACACCTAATATCTCTATCCTGTCCTTCTTACTCTCGCTGTGAACTCCACAGAACATGGCGTGGAAGTAGTCAGCGTAGGCAGACAGGACCAGGCGGTGGCAGGGGATCTCCCTCCCTTCCGCACACAGCGTCACGTCCAACATGAGACCCTCTGACCTCAGGCCCTCTAACCCATTCAGGAACTGGCGTGGATAGTGGGGGTCACCCCAGTATGCAAGTCTTAGACTAGAATCATCCATGATGGCCTGAAAAGGAAAGGACAATAAAATTGCATATCTATCATTCATTTTGTAAAGAATTTTATGTGGTCTAACCATACACAAAGTAAAGTGCTTACCAACAAGCTTTTAAATTAGTATGACGTTTATATGCCCCCCCCCCCCCTTTTTTTAATTGGAACAGCATTTAGATATTTATTGTCCAAAAAATCTAGGACAATGCATCATATTATTTTCATTCAACTGGAATTACATTTGATTTTATAATTCAAAGTGTGTAATTAGCTGATGAGGGGGCAAGAACTATAGGCCAGGCTATATAACCTATACTACAATATACCCACGGTTACATTTTATCCAGGGGTAACGTTTAAAGGCAACCTAAGCAATATCATATTCTGAATAAGGCAGTCTGTATAATATTGACATCTAATGCACTATTTTAGCACACAGATCAAGTCCTTATTTTGGGGGGGTACGGTAATAAGGAATATCCTCGTGCAACTTGTCTCTGGGCCGTTTTTAACCGCTCAGCTACGCCTGAGTATCTGAAAAGAAGTATAATGTGCCCCCCTCCCCCAGTTGTGCAATAGAAAATGCCCGACAAATTGACATCCATGCCTCTCTATAACCATTTATATTAAACATACTGGTGCAAACGCGTTACATACTTCCAACTCGTGCTTACACAAAGTTTGCTAAAGCAAATATCACAAAAGACAGAAAAGACGTGCAGTCAGCGTGTAGCTCACCCTCAAGTCGCAATGCGTTGTGGGACTTGGAGATTTTGACCTGAGTGACCCTCTGACGTAATCAATAGTTAAATTGGTCGATTTACGGTAAATTTTCCCAAGAGATTTTTTACTAATGAGCCGAATGATTAATTACTCTGACGTAAACAACAGTTTACGTGATTCAGGTTAAACAATACTTCAATAGTCGATTTACGGTAACTTTTCCCAAGGGATTTTGAACGACTGGTCCGAGTGATTAAGTCCATAATCACCTAATATGGGCATCAGCCCTCAGGCATTACAGTATAAGAGGAGATGGTTTATATCAAGGAGGTTAAAAAAGGTTTTAACCTCCTTGTTTATATCAAGCGTAGCTTTGGGAAAATGACAGCTCAGACTCAGAGAGACGGTATTCGACCGGTTTCGAATTTATTTGTCTTTCTCAAGAATCGAAGGAGAATGTTGCTTTATATGTCCGCGGTTATCTTCACCTCGAACCGCAATTTTTCTACTGTCTAATTTTTTTGTTCTTTGTTTTCACCACAAATGTAAACCACCGCTAATGCATTTTTTTAATCACCGCGAACATTTCTTCTCTTGCCGTATCTTCAGCAGGTGTTCGGGCCATAGCATTGGATTCCTGAGTGAATTATCTGCGTAAAAACAAACACATCGTACTCATCTCTAAGCAATGAGGCTTCTATTTGTTGTTGTCTTTTGCCAGCTTGAGCTTTAGAGCAATACCTTTAAATGTTTGAATACTTAATGAATACTTAATGATTTTATCCGCGATTTCAGACGAGAAGACAGCATCATTTCCTCTGATCACGACAAAGCCAAAACAGTCGAAAACAAACACCTCCGACGTGCCTTGGCCAAGTGTGGCCACCAAAACAGGACTTTAATGTTAGATGGTTTCCTCTTGTTTCCTCTGGCTACCCAAAAAAAGTTTCCGTCTTTTTTCTGCATATTGATTCATAAAAGAGGAACGAAAGAAGATCAAGTTTTGGCGGTGTTTAAGTTTGCGGCTGAAACAAGAAAATTAGGAGGAAAATTTGTGCGTTTAGTTCGAGGTGAAGACGCAAATGGAAAGCTCGATATAAAAAACGCATATTAATCATGTCAAAACACAACCAAACCTCTGCTTGGAGAGTATAACAGTATAGCCTGAGGACTGATGCGCAGTTGGGTAATTATGTACTCTCCAAGCAGAGGTTAAACTGTTTTTATGCGTTTTTATCGGGCTTTCTATTTTATACCGTTTTCTTGGCCGCGAGACATCTGGAAAACGGTACAAAATGGAAATACCGATAAAAACGCCTGAAAGAAAGTAATAAAAAAAAGCCGCAACCTAACCTCTGCCTGGAGAGTACTAAAAGTAATTATGGACTTAATCATTACATCACTCGGACCATTCATTCAGAATCTCTTGCCTTGGGGAAATTTACCATAAATCGTAAATCGGGGGTCGACTAATTGTTTAACCTTTATAAGACAAACTGTTGATTACGTCAGAGTAATTATGGACTCAATCAGTCAAGCCTATCCCCACAAAATCTCTTGGGAATCGACAGTTGATTACGTCAGAGGTCACTCCAGGTCAAAATCCCATAACACATTGCGAAATAGGGGTGAGCTACAGCGTGGCTACGCTGACCGCGCGTCTTTTCTGTCTTTCGTGAAAATTTGCAAGGTCTTTAGCAAAGTGTAAGCATGATGTTATCAGCTGTAATGTGTTTGCACCAATAACTATGTTGATACTTGAGTAAGAGATGCATGGATGGCAATTTGCCGGGTATTTCGTGATGCACAACTGGGGGAGGGGGGCACTGGAGATTCAGCAGATATGCAGATACTTGTGTAACGTTAGCAGGCCAGAATTTTAGCCCTTTCAAAGTTTCACAGAGGCATGTGCGGCGCAGGTTGGATGTGAAAAGTTTTATCCTTTTGTGAGCAAATATACAAGCTTTTTATGAGTATTTTGGCCACTAAATCATTTTTGTTGTTTTTTTGCCCTGAGTTAGTGAGTATGACTAACGTTAGCCTTGATACCAGACCCCAACCTCAAAAATTTCCAACACGATAGATAATTTTGAGCTGGGGTCTAGTAACCAGGCTAGGGTACAACATTAATAAAATACAATACGGTGTATTGCATATCACCCTTGGTCCAAGCCCTCCCGCGGGTTGGATCGCCCAATGGCTGAGCTTGTAACACGGGTGATAATGAATACACCATGTTGTATTTTATATTTACAAAATGATACATATGCAATTTTTCCAAAAATTTTCCTTAAACTTTTCAGGTCGTCATGGACGACAGTCTTGCAAACTGGGGACCGGGTGACCACCAGTACCCACCCTGGTTCCTGAACCGGTTAGAGGGGCTGAGGTCGGAGGGTCTCATGTTCGACGTGACGCTGTGTGCGGAAGGGAGGGAGATCCCCTGCCACCGCCTGGTCCTGTCTGCCTACGCCGACTACTTCCACGCCATGTTCTGTGGAGTTCACAGCGAGAGTAAGAAGGACAGGATAGAGATATTAGGTGTGAGTGCAGAGGCACTGCAACAGCTGGTGGACTATGCCTACACTTCCAGGATCACCATCACTACTGACAACATCCAGCCACTGTACGAAGCAGCCAACATGCTGCAGATTTGGCCTGTTGAACAACACTGCGAAAGATTCCTGATCGACCACATGAGTCCTCAAACATGCCTGGGAATTTGGGTACTGACAGACAAGATGCTGTGTACATATTTGGCTGAGATGGCAAGAAGTTATGCCGCAAAATATTTTGAAGAAGTGCGAAAGATGGAGGAGTTCCTTGAGCTGCCTGTGAACTTCCTTCAGAAGCTCATCAAATATGATGACCTTTACGCTAAGAAGGAGGAAGAAGTGGTCGAGGCCGTCATGCTTTGGGCAAGACATGACCTCAAGGAACGACAGAAACACCTCAAGGAGCTTCTGGAGTATGTCCGCTTCTCACACCTGGACCCAGAATATCTTAAGAACATTATAGAGACAGACAAGGAGTTTGCTGAGGCGACAGAAATCATTAAGGAGCTATCGGAGGGTCAGTCCACACATGCAAGATCTTGTCAGACTTTTCAGGGAGAAATTCTCCTTCTCGGTGGAATAAGTGAAGATGGAGACAAAGAAGATGAAGATCACAATGACATGTACAGACTTGACGTGTTTGGCAACTGCGTTGACACAACTACACTGCCAGTGTTCTTCGAGAGGAGCAGAGGGTTTGCAGCATGTGTTCTTGGCAGTGATGTGATTGTGACAGGGGGTACTTGGAGCATGAGAATGGCATGGAGGTATAGCTCATCTCTCAATACATGGACTTTCCTGCCACTCCTAAGGGAAAAGAGGTGTCTTCACCAGATGGCCGTCTTGCAGGGACAGGTGTATGTTGTTGGTGGCCTCTCTTATGAGGAGGGTTTTCCTACTGACTTGGTTGTAAGAGAGTCGACTGAGGTGTACGATGCCACAGCAAACAGTTGGAACGAAGCAGTACCCCTTAAACAGGCAGTCAGTGATTTTGGCATAGCCAACTGTGGTGAAAAGCTGTACGTGTTTGGAGGCTCGATTGCCCTTGGTAGAGGGACTGATCTAGTCCAGTGCTATGACCCTACTCAAGAGGAGTGGACATTTGTGTCACCACTGCCAACCCCACAGAAGGGTGTAACAGCATGCACAATCAACATTCTTATCTTCATGGTGGGTGGATGGTTGGACTGTGTTCTGTGCTACGACCCTAAGGAGGATTCGTATACAGAAATGACTGAACCACTGGTTCCATGGGATCTAAGCAGCGCTACTCTGTGTGGGCATGAGATCTACATTACCGGTGGCTATAACCATGCAACCAAGACTACTGAATCTACAGTTCAGTGTTTCAATGCAAGCTGTGGTACCATGATAGTCCTGAAAGACTCAATGCCTATCTCACTACAAGGGCACTGCTCTGTAACAATACCAAAGACATGAATGGCTTAAAGAGAATTCTGTATGTCAGAAAATTATTTCCCATCCAGAAGTCTACATGTATGTATTTTCAGAGACACAGCACATAGAGGACTCTCAATTTATGAAATCTACCCACTTATGAAGGTTGCAGTTTATGGTCATTATTTTTTATGAAATTGTTTTTTTTACATGTATTAACTCTGCAAGAGGACAACAGAAGTTAGAGTGCTGGAAGAAAGACATGTGGAAATCTGTGCTTATGAGTTACTGAAATTTGCCTCATGCTATTTTTTATTTTATTTCGTGAAATTTAAGAACCAACTAATTGAATTTGGTATGGCCTGGGGTTGAAGTGTAAGTACAGAATGTGCTGTTATAGGGGAGCATGGCTCATCATGACTAATTATTTTGAGATCTTAGTAAATTCTGTACTGAGTTGTTAATTTTCTGGTCACAGATGCCATGCCCTCGATATGCTCAGGGAAAAAGTTGAATATTATGTTATATAAGGATGGTAGTCACAATGGTTGGTGCTCAGGCCAAGTCCAATGCAAATGTTGTAATACAAGTAGATGCTGCTGAATCCAGCAGATGCATAAGAATAAATAGCCAATAGTACAACAGTTTCTATCTGAATTATTCTCATTTTACATTATCCTAGCCTTCCCTTTTGTCAAGTTTTGATGAACATATGGCAGATCATGACAAGTGTCATTGATGTTTAATTTTAAGTCAGAAAGACTACGCAGCGCGCAAAATACCACTTGCACATTGCAACCTCTTTTCGCTTGGTGCAGCTTACTTCTAAACTCAGGTTGCACAGTGTGCAACCTAGATTTTGAGCCTCAGTTACTTGATTTTTAGTTTGAAACAAACATGCTTATAAGTAACATGATAGTAAAAGGTTATGTATGTATGCAGGTATTGTACCTTTTTTTTCAGAAATTAGTGAATTGTAGGTGGTGCAACTTGAAAATCAGATGTGCAACCTAGTTTTTGCCCAAGGTTGCACACTGTGCAACTTAGCTCAAAAAGTATTTTGTACACTGCTACTATATGTATAATGTTACATCGGTGAAGCCGTTAGACATCCAGGTCATAAGGTAAGCCAAAAAGCAATTACTCGAGCAACTGGATATGATTTTGTAAACAGACGTTTTAGACAACATCCGATGTCTTTCGTCAGTGACACTACAGAGATCTTGTTGGAGAGACCTAGGGTTTTTATATCCTATTGAGAAACACTACACATAGCATCATCTCCAAGTATTCTGGCTTCTATTTGTTGTTGCAGTAAGTCCTTTACCAGCTTGAGCTTGGCAAAACCTTTAGATATGTAAATACTGTTTTCTCCGAGATTTCGGACGATAATAGATTTATGCTCTCTCAAAATCACAGAACACGCATGACTTTTCGTCTTCCACTTTAACATACTAGAACATAGATTTCGACAATTTTTACATACGATTATTATTTATATCATATAGTCTCGACAGGTGGCTTGTTACAAGTAAGTTAGTAACAAAACTTGACCAGGGCGCGGTCAAATATGTGCAGGAGAGGTTGGCAGCTGTGCAGAGATTGACATGAATTGTTCAAGTGCTACTCGACTGTTTGGGTCAAAAGCCAGCTGGGCTAACCTGTTAAAGCCTCTCCATCGTGAGGCCCCGCCATATAGGTTCCATGGCCCCGTTTCCGAAAAGTTTAAGCTTAAGGAATACCGGAAATTGCAGTAAAAGTTGAACACTCAATTAATGCAGCTACAGATATAGAGGTGTAGACCTCGTTGACACAAAAACAAATGCAAACGATCTGTAATTATAGACCTGCTTCAAAATTACCCATTCGTATCATCTGCAAGTCGCCATAGCATCTGATCGAGTAGGCCACTGCCGATTGAATACAGAGCCTGTGATTGGTCAATGGTAAAGCAAGTAGCTTATGAGGGTAAAGGTTAGACATCCAGGTAATAAGATACGCCAAAAAGCCTATGATTGGTCAATTGTAAAATATATAAGCGGATATATATTTCAAAGTCCTGGAAAGACACTCCAGCATTCTCCCTTCGGCTTTCTTTGCTTGGATAAGACTTTTATACTTCTCACAACTTATTTGCTTAACAATGACAATGACAATGATCTTTATTTGCATGACCTTGCCC
This sequence comes from Branchiostoma floridae, assembly GCF_000003815.2. NCBI lineage: Eukaryota > Metazoa > Chordata > Leptocardii > Amphioxiformes > Branchiostomatidae > Branchiostoma > Branchiostoma floridae. The sequence goes on along the minus strand of NC_049993.1, from coordinate 9,956,573 downwards.
ATATGGGCTAAATGCAGTAGTTACATAAAACGTTGCTGTAAAGAATCTTTACAGTGTCAGTGGGAGAGACAGAACAACTAATGCTATGCTACACTATAAGTACATCTTAACGAAGACCATCAATATATATTGTCTATTTGTAAAATCAATGAGAAACCTTTAGAATACGTCAGTTGTAAAGGTTAGCATCTTTTAGCGAAGGTGCATAGGACACTAGCTATTCAATGTAATATATAATTAGGACGGTTGTAAACAGGTCATCGCTCCACACATGTAGCGAAGAACGCGACAGATTATAACGACGTATCATACTCTGAAATGTAGCATCAGTTCCTGGTAATTGCTGACATTGGCTAATCGTTTTTGTTATTCGCTGCTGAAAGACTTACAGACCACGCCCATCCGAATGCTTTCACACGCAGGCACCTGTTGCCCCCTATCTGCGTCCGGAGTTGGCATCGCCCTATTGTATTAGCTGTCAAAGGTGTGCACATACAGGTAGCACTACATACTAGTGGTCAACACACCGTGGCCTCCCTCAGTACGAGTACGCCTGGATAGCTGTAGGGTGCTCTGCGAGAACGCACGCCGCTTCACAAAGAACTCGGTACAGCACAGCTTTAACGGAAGATTTACAGCTTAGAGAATCCTCCAACCTTACCTGGAGTGCTACAAGATGGGTTACCGAACGGGTCTGTTCGTGTTGGCGGGCCTGGTCGCACTGACGTCCGCCCACATTCGCCTGACGTTCCCGCCGGCTCGCCGCTTCGCCTTCGACTTCTTGGACAACACTCGAACCCGCGCGCCCTGCGGCGTCGGACCTGGTACGTTCTTTACTGATTCATCATGATCATATCTATTTTATTACCTATCGTTATACATTACATCGCAGTTTACAAAATCCACAGAGAAAGGAGACGGGTATTTTCTTGAGAAACATTTTTGTTTTGCTGTTGACAATCCTTGACCTACCTACAGTTGCGTGTAGCTTCCTTCTCCCTTGTTTATGAGCACGGGTTCAAGGACGTAAATGTAGCCAGTAAACTACCCGGAAAATCTAAAAAAAAAAGTGTCCACAATACACACGGAGCGCGGAGGATCGGTGGTCTTGAGTCGCCTGGCGTGCCGACTTGTAGCGCTGCCTGGTTTCACGTTTCACAACCGTACGGTATTAAGCTACCCCGGACTACGTACACTACAATAGCCCTTGGCGACAACTTAAAAACACGGACCAAAAAAGTCTCCATTTTGGCAGCCACAAAACCCTTTCAAGCTGACAGACATGGTCTACCGCTCCATGTACCTCTGTAGTGGTCCGGGAGCGGTGTGTCTGTGTGGTGGTGGTGGTCCTGTTTTGTGGGTGAAAACCACAGAACCGTATAACAACAGCTTTCGACAACTGGGGTGGGTACAGGCTGAAAATCCGAGACTTTAAAACCTAATCTTTCTACACATTCTATATGTCAGGTTGTCATTGTCAGTATTCAGCTGCTGATGCACCACAACATTATTAGGATACCATAGGAGACGCTAGCTTATTAATGATAGATGCCATTTATATAGATTTGATACAATGGCTACAGCGTATACGTACGACACGTAAAATATCATTCTTTATGCCCGCAGTCTCGGAAGTAATTTGCCCCGAGGAACTGATGATTCTTGATAATAGAGCACCTACTATGTTCTATTTAAAACCTTGTAATCGATGTACGATTCAAGACGAACTCCTGTCCATGTTCCCTGAGTCGTAGAGAAACTACAGTCGCTGTATTGTCAGATCAACGATGTCTCTAATCCTGTGATTCGTCTAGAAACATCGTGTTTAATAGATGTAGAGTGTCTCAGGTTTCAAATTGGACTTTCTTTTGTGTATCGTTGTTTTGTTCCGATCTTTTCCAATACGTTATCCTATTACAGTAGTTATTTTTTTTTAACTTTCACCTCACGTCTAAGACGTTAGATGTAGAGTAACGACAGAATTAGAACACAATATTCTTCATGTTTGAAATTAGTTTTAAAGTCTTATCATCATCATCATCATCATCCTGGCTTGCTGGTTGCACGGATGGCCATGACTCTCTTATAATAAGGATTTAATCACTTTGTTTCATTACTGTGCTTAGTCGTTTCCCCTATACCTCCGACGCCCCCTCAAAAAAGATGAATAAGACCCAGTCACGACTTTCTTCTTAAGTTTCACCCAACCATTGGGGCCAACGTCAGGTAAACAGCAATGATCTCTCTCGGACGTCACTTGAACGGATGGTTGACTTTTGAGGCGCGGTTGGTTCTAAAGGTGTAAGGTGAATATTAAACATAGTCTTCATGTATCAGCGTGCAAAATACCCACTTGCACACTTGCACATTGCAACCACTTTTTGCTTGGCGCAACTTACTTCTAAACTCAGGTTGCACAGGGCGCAACTTTGATTTTGAGCCTCAGAACTCGATTTTGTTGTCAATTTACTTGGAAGAAATAAATGGAACGAGGCAGTTCCGTTTCATAGCAGCCAAACATGTCAATAATTGCAGATTTCTTGGCAGATGGACATTTTTAATAGTGAATTCTAGGCGGTGCAACTTGAAATTCAGTTGTGCAACCTAGTTTTGACCCAGGTTGCACACTGTGCAACCAGGCTCAGAAAAGTATTTTGTACACTGCGTATGAATCTTTGGCTTTCTATTTTACATGTATTATACACATGCGTCATAATTGGCCCAGTTGGTCGCATGTCCACTCACAAAATGACTTTAAAGTTTCTTTCGGGGTAAAATGCCGCTTTCAAAAATGATGACCAGAAGTGGCAAAAAGGCACAATCATCAATACTAATGACATTTCTATCGTTCATAATTATGCCTCTCACGGCTAATAAACTTAAGCTTGTAGAACACAGCGGCAAAGAAGCGTAAATGATACAAAAAAATGGGCGGGGTGCCTCGGACTGTTTACCGCTGTCACATGGAGGTGCAGTGCCTGAGGGCACCCGATTAATGGCAGTTAAGGCCCATTAAAGGTTGTCGAGTACACACTACCTAAGGACCCCTTTAAGAAGGGATGCAGACAAGAGTCTACGATTATGCAAATGACAGCAATCAAAACATTTTATTCATTGAAAATAAGGAGAAATGGCGCAGTGACTTTTACATGATTTGGCCATGACGTCTGCGCGACGCCATTTTGTCTTTAGTTGCCGATCGGGTTCTTAACAGACTTTGTCCATATCTATTCACATATCAGAGCTGGATCTAAGAACACTGACGGTATTGTTTGAATGTCACATTATTCTTAGTCTTTACTTTATAATTAGGCCACAGTCATACATACATATAATTGAAAACCCGTCACAACCTTCTACATTGAATACAGATGCATTTTTCCTACTGGGTGACTCTTCAGGTTTGTTTTCTAAAATACTCTAATCACAAGCTGAGGAACACGTCACTAAGCGGTTAATCAACTGTTAGCACGGGCGGTACCGTACCGGTCCGCGATGTCGGGAGCAAAATTATCAAAGAACCATTAGCCAAAGGCAACAAGGTTCTCAAGCACTTGGTAATGCCAGAGCGCCGAACACTTATAACGCACGGGTAGGCATACTGAATTGGATCTAATCTCCAAGCAGAGGTAGGATCCCGCTCAGTATTTGCTTGTGTATTTTGAGGCCTTTTAAACGTACTTCAAGTGATCTGCGTTTCTTTTAATCTTACTCTAAAATGCAGACCACTAGGAACACGTGTAAAAAGCCTCAGAACCACGCGTTTAACGCGGAGTCGGACAAGAACATTATTTAATGTCCTTGACCTAACCTAACGTCATTTACTAGCCTGGACACCAGACCCAAGACCGATCTCAAAAATATCCCCACACGTTATAGATAGAGATCGGGCTGGGGTCTGGCATCCAGGCTAGTCCTTATAATTAACCGGACCATTTATATTGCCATTGTTGACACAGTAAACAGAAAACAGTAGCCCCGACCCTTGACAGGGGGCGTGCAGGAAGTAGCGGTGAAAATTCGGGGAAGTACCACAATGAACGCGTTTTGTTGGTCGTTTAAAAGATGACAAAACGTACAACGGTACCAGGCTAGACCCAGCACGGAAGTGACTGGCACATATGTCACAGAAAAACGAGTATTGTCGTTACGTTAGCTACAGTAACAGCACTAAAAGGAAATAAGGTTCGTTTCAGAACAGTTTGAGGGAGAACCACGGGAGATGACTGGCATAATTTATATTCTACTATTTTATAGAATTGAATTATACGATTGAGAGAGGTGCCTGCACTCGAAAGTAGCAGTGAAAATTCGGGGAAGTACCACAATAAATTAAACTGTATTGTTGACCGTTCAATATGTCAAAAACGCACAGGCTGGTCCGGGCACGGCAGTGACTGGCACATATGTCACCGAAAAAAAACGGAAATTGTCGCTACGTTAGCTAACAATTCTGGGAGGAATTAAGAGTCGTTTAAGGATCATTAAGAACAATTCGAATACTGATAGGGGAAGAAACACAAGAGATGACTGACAGATTTATACTCTATTATCTTTATTGTACTTCACATCTCCAATGAGTTTACTGACTGATTGAGAGGGGTGCGTGCAGGAAGTAACGGTGAAAATTCGGGGAAGTACTACTATGAAAACGTGTTGTTGGTCTTACGATTACATTAACGGTGCCAGGCTGAGCACACCGCTACGGTGACTAGCAAAACGTCGCAATGCAAGCGGGTCATGTCGTTATGAAGAACTTTATTGCGCAACGATCGTACACGGTACAATGTATGGCAAAAAAAGAAGAAGAAACAAACTTTTCATTGTTGTTAGTTGTCTCTTTCGTAGCCAATGGTACTTGTTTTTTAGCAGACGGGGTTGGCGCCAAGTATTCATCTTACAGTTGGTGTAGGGCTGTCAGAGGAAAGTGTGCATCTCGTTTTTGTACCGTGTGAACAGCTGATGTTATGACATATTGGTGGAAAAACAAATCACCATCTGACTAAAGTTGGCCACATCCCTTCTTCTTTCTGAGTTTCCCAACTTCCTCCCACCACACAGCTCTGAGGCACATAGTCGAACCTCAATAATGCTGACAACCTTAGACAGTTTAAATGCCAAACATCAAGCTTAAGGAACACCACGCTACCATATGCCGTCGACCTCTTAAACGCACATTACACAATTAAGTGTCACATTTTGATAATTACTAATCAGATGGACATCCTCTGTGTCATTAAATAAATACACCACTACTTTCCCATAACATTTATATTATATAACCATTACTCTCAAATACAACCGACTATAAACATACATACCATCCACAAAAAAGCAATAAATATTTCATGGAGGTATGAGGTCCCCGAACTCTAGTTTCTTATGGTGTTAGCTTTAGGTTTTCTGTTAGCCTCTGCCAGGCCCCACGGATCGGTGGTCTAATTGTACAAATTGGACAAATAGAGTCTATTGTAGATCTACGCAAGGGGAGTCGGCCGGCCAGAGGATCAGTTTCCTCACCTTCCTACAATTAGACCACCGATCCGCGGAGCCTGGTAGACGCTAGTTTTCTGTGCCAGTAAAATCACTATCCGTATTGTCCATGACTTTGCAGTTATATAGATGTTATCTTAACATTGACCTCAAAAGTCGTGCGAAATTAAAGACAAAAACATCTTCGTTTTTCTTGAATCAGTTTGAGGGATAAACACGGCCCAGTTTTTATTTTCATACAAGTGATTTTTTTTTCATTGAATCAGTTAATAAAAGAAACAAAAAGCTACGTACTTCATCTGGAATGCCCATGACCGACCGCGCCTCAAATTAACCATCCGTATAGCCGGAGACTTATGACTTTGCACTATTGTTGTTATCTTAACATTGGCCTCAACGGCCGAGTGAAATTCAACAAAGGCGATCGTGACTGAACCTTTCAATTTCACGTCAGAGGGAGGAGCACAGGACGTGACAGACATAACTGTCTTGTACAGGTGGTACCGAAACAATGGAGCCGTGTGATGAGCGTGTATCCGTTATTACTAGTAATCAGGTTAGGGAGCCTTCGACGAAGAAACTCTTCCATTTCTTCGTCGGCATCAGGTTCATGCCTCCTCGTAATCCACAGCTCGCTGACAACTCGGCCGAGCGAAATTCTTGATTTGTAAAGGGGGCTTTAGGGAGCCTTCGACGAAGAAACTCTTCCATTTCTTCGTAGGCATCAGGTTCATGCCTCCTCGTAATTTAGAGCTCGCTGACAACTCGGCCGAGCTAAATTCTTGATTTGTAAACGGGGCTTAAGGAGAATATTTTTGGGAAAATACAGGGAGTACGTTGTACACGTGTTAGAGAGATTTTTAGAATGGATACGCATTTTAACTAATACAGGAGCAAAACAAAAACAAAATACAAAGCGTTTTAGTGTATTAGCATCATAAATAATTCGGCATTATTCACAAAATGTGAAATTCTTTCCATTGCAAGATGTAGCTAAATTCATTTAGAAGATAGGGTCGCAGTTACTTCTTAAGACGATATACTGTTCATACAGCATTCATACTGCAAGCTTTATTGGCACGACAAAAAAGCACGGTGACTTCTGTATGGTCAAATAAATATAAACTGTAAAAAGAGGATACAGAATAAATCTTAATACTCTACGAACTAAACTATATATGAAAATACGAAAACCTCCATGGGGATAAACATGGGTGTCACTATCTTTTTTAATTCCCAAAGCAGTCTTTTATGTATTGGCAAGCGATTGATATGTAGACCGAGACTGATTCACGCGTATGGTATCTAAGGTATTTGGTAATCAATATTTTATGTATAACGATGCAAAAAGTTAGGGCCAGGTTGCGCTGGATCACAGACAGTTTTCACCCTAATATGAGAGAGAGAGAGAGAGAGAGAGAGAGAGAGAGAGAGAGAGAGAGAGAGAGAGAAATGGTTTATTGGATTAAAAACTGTTGCAGCCTAACGGCTGAATTGCAATTTTGTACAATGATCATTTCACATATATATATATATATATATATATATATATACAACATATTAAATACGCTACACTGACATTCCTTTAAAAAACACTACAAGTTTTCATTGAGGAGTCTGACGCAATAGGGGAGAGTGCTGTAATATCGACAAAGTTGCGTGCATTTCTCTTTAAGCCTCACATGTGCCCATAATGAAACGATACGGAGAAAGATCTTCTTATAAATAATTGATTGGCATTTTTCTCTCTTTGTGAAAACGTCGTCTGTAGTTCATTAACCTCCTTCTTGAGCTCAATAGGACCTTGAAGTAGCTGGTACGGCTAACTGACTTATATATCCAACTGAGAAGAGTACTGTGTCACTACTCTATGAAATATACTTGTTCCATGTGTATATGTGTATGTCTGGTGTCCAATTTGAGAATTCCGGAAGGATTTGTCAGAAGTCAGTAAGAGGTGCTGCTTTCAACCAGCAGCGCTAGCCCCAATGAACCTGCACTATACTTTTAAGATTGGCAATGTCGTTATATTGTGGATTCCGTTGTTTTTTTAGTCTTGAATATATGTGACACTTAACGTATGAAAGAATAGAAATATTTTGCCTTTTAGCTGATTCAGTTTGCTTGGACGTCCTGTACATAATAATACTAAATTAAATACTAAAGTAACACTATAAATAAAATGTTTGCATTAACCTGGCAACTTGTCTTGGCATGAGGTAAGGTCAAGTTCCCGAGAACAAGATTGAAATCTTGAATACCCTAAGTGGAATGTCTTCCGACTTATGATTATTGTGTATAAACTACTAATATCCACCTTTCTTCATGTATATATATATAAACTATCCACCATTCACAAATTCAAGGTATCGAAACTGTATCAAGCCACTAGGGGGCCCAAAATCGAATCACTACAAGATCTCATCAAGACCTACTCACAAACTAGATTTCTGGATCAGTGGCGTTGATTTTTGTCGGTTGTGGTGGTGGTGGGAAAAGGTTTTGAAATTGTGAACCGGCGCTCCCCCGAGTAATAACCGCCTCCGCTTCAGAAATCTGCTAAGGAGGCTAGGCTCTTTGTAGAACTCTCAGATTCTTGTATCTTAAGATGATCTAATATGTTTTTGTCCACAGGAATGGGCCCGATGACGACCTTCCTGGCCGGCTCCACGTTCAACGTCACCTGGCACATGGCGTACGCGCACGTGGTGAGCACTGACGTCATTTGGTACTACAGTACCGTTCAATTGCACAGCCTATTTGTTAGCGTAGTTCATATTTCATGCAATTATCCGGGTAGTGCAATAATGCGAAGTTATCCAGCTGGACCGCACCGGCTTGGGATTTTGGGATTGCATGCAGTTAACAGAAGTGTGCGTTATCCGTTGTGTAATTAACTGGCTTTTGTCGTACACTCTTTGGAAAATTTCATTTTTTACGCCAACTTTTGTTTATCATATGGTGCTAGTTTATATGTCTGCCATACGTTCCGTTATCTTTATGTGTGAAGTAATTTTTCTGTTGAGGTCGCCCAACAGCTAAAGCAACAAATGCGTTTCCCGGATGAGCAAATAAATGAAAATGAATCTTTTCTGTTCTCAGGAAACTGGTGATATTTTAAAACTGAAACACTAATTTGATTTAATAAGTAGCTGCGTGTTACTTTGGATATTGTGCAAAGGAGGAAGAACGCATGTTTATTGCGCATGCGTGGATATGTGAAATGAAAGGTATATGTAAAGAGAATAGATAGCCAGAAGTTTTCAATAGCGAACCTTTTCACCTATTGAATGCCCCCTCCCATACATGCTAATGCGTGCATGTCCGGAACATCAACTTGCCAGCCTGTTTGCAAATACACTACCAACATACCCTATGCATGTTTTGGCTTCAGCGCCATGCAATTTAAAGACCATTCTTTGTCTAGGCTAGGTAAAAATAGTCAAGATGAAGGGGGGGGGGGGCGTAGTTCATACATGTTGCCTATTGACAACATGATTTAATAGCACAGTGCCCCTATGACCTCAGCAAGGGTACGGGCCTTCCCCTTCATGATACCTTGATCATTTTGTTTTTTAGTAACTGTAGACCTGTATTGTGCAGCCGACATAACTGCCCTCCGGCGTATCACACGGATTGTGCAAGGCCGAGACCAGTGACCTTTGAGCCATACGATTGCCCGGTGGCATTCACAGACTGTCAATAACAAACCTGGCGATTAAGTAATTATCGTGTCTGTTAACCACATTTTTAAGTTTGATTTACTGCTATCTTGAGTTACAGTCCGTCTTTTAATTTCATTCAAATCGTTTATTTTTTTTCGATAAGACAAACCAACCACTCACTAGGACTGCTGAGGTCACAGCATGAAAACTGTGATGTCTATTAAAGTCACTCGAGTGACTCGACGTTTCTGTCAAAGTCACGTTTCGGACAGTGAAATGTTGTCCCGCGTTTTCGCTTCAATGACTTTCTGAAACCTAGTACCTTTAAGTACTCAACATACTACCAGCTTTGCATTCTGAAAACGTGATGCCTTCTTAAAATGAATATCATGGTT
>NC_049993.1:9940343-9946920 GCF_000003815.2 Branchiostoma floridae | reverse complement strand
TTGGGGCACCGATGCGGCACTGCAGGGTTCGTTCACTGCGGCACTGTTGTGTCATTTTCGCCGATCTTTTTAGATAATTTAGATGTTGCGTAATACGTAAATGTATGACTTAGAAGACAACAAAATACTGTACACACAACGTAAGGAAATTGTTCTTCATTTCTGAAATTCGTTGAGGAATCTTTCGAACCCCGCAGTGCCGCACCGGTGCCCCAAGTGCAATGACATACCACCTTTAGCTATATGCTCAACCGTTTGGAAATACCTCTCACAAGATCAATTTATTGTGGTTTTCCAAATACGTTAGATTATCTTTGAAGCATAATATTTATTTTAAGAAGGCATCGCAATGTTCAGCATGCAAAGCAAGTATATTCATTAGTAAAAGGGTTCAGAAAGTCATTGAAGCAGTGAGATGCCACCATAAGTCCTGAGTGATTCAGTGCCGTGTGTCTATGCATACATTAGCAGGTGTTGCAGTTGTTGAGTGACTTGCGTGCAAAGAATGCCCTTCAGCTTTTCAATACATAGTGACGTCATGACAACCGTGCCGTCCGTACCTGGCACCGAGCAATTATGTCTAGATATAACATTTCTGGGAGGAGGGGAAGGTTGTTAAAAACATTGAAGACCAACAGTACTCTCCGAGCAGAGGTTAGGCTCCGGCTGTTTTTTTTAACGTTTTTACAGGTCGCGAGACATCAAGAAAACACACGAACAAACTAGAGAGCCCGATAAAAACGCATAGAAAAACGTCCCCAAATAACCGGAGCCTAACCTATGCTTTAAGAGTACAAAACTAAACTAAACTTGATTGGATTTATGTTGATAATTTGCCGACACGTTGGAGCTTTGTTGATTTCAAACAAATGTTTTCTCTGTAAGCGATCTACAAGTATTCTATAGATAAAGAATGCATCATCTACTTGTATTTGCATTGTTCTGTGACCCATGACCGTTCCCCGATCGATAGTTACAAAATACAATAAATGACACTTTCATCAGTGTCACTTACGAAAGATAACGAACGTTATCTGAAATGTCTGACCGGGCTTCCTAAACCATATCCAGCTGCTTGAGTAATTGCTATTTGGCGTATCTTACTACCTGGATGTCTATAAACCTTCATCGACGTAATAAATCACACAGCCAACCCCTCTCGCCCTCCCATGGATGGAAAAATGTTTGCAATGCAGCATCAACTCGCTTGTCTGTTTGGGGTCTAAATGGTTCATAGACCACAGCCAAAAGCAACGAAGGGGTTTGTTGTGTCATCAAAAATAGAACAAGCTGCAATGACAGTGCAGTACGACAGGTTGCGCTGTTAACAGCAGAAACATAACGGAGTCAACAGGTACTAGGTGTACATATGCGCTATTATACATATGGGCATATTCATAGGACCAAGAAGTTGCTTACTATTGATTGCAGATGGTAATTTCCAGCACTGTAGTTTGGTTAATGGCACATCATTCCTACTATGACAAATTGGAAAACGTACAATATATCTAGAAAAAATTATGAGGAAGGCAAGCTGGACCAGTGCGTATACTTCTTGGACATTACTAATGTTGCTGGCAGAGATAGGCTACTTTCTATATGCTTCTTGCAGTGGTAAGCCCCTTTCACACATAGCTGATCCACGCCTCCCAACTGTCTCCATTCCATATATGACACTTCTAAGAACAGCTCTCAATGTCCAGGCACCATACTTTAAAGAAAGTGACGATGAAGTGATGATATCATTTGTTTAATGACTGGGTGCTTGCTGTAGTTAACGTTGTTCATCAGGGAAGTATCCGCCTAGCTGGAGATCCTGAACAACACTGTAGCAGACTTAGATTAAAATGATGATAAAGTGACGATATCATTTGTTGACATGACTGGGTGCTTCTTGTAGTTAACGTTGTTTCTCTATTTTGTTAGGGAGGGATCCGTCTGGAGATCTTGAACAACACGGGGCCAGACTTTAACGAAAGTGATGATAAAGTGATGATATCCTTTGTGCCAGCGTGCTTGTTGTAGTATAGTTAACGATCATCTGTGTTTTGTTAGGGAGGGATCCGTCTGGAGATCTTGAACAACACCGGACCAGACTTTAACGCGACCACGGACGTCCTGCGGGTGCTGACCCCTGGGGACGGCTGGGCCGCCGCGCACGACGCCACGTAAGGACTGATAATACATATATATACATATGAATGAACTTTATTGCACAACATTTGTACATGGTACAATTGTAAGGCAACAGTAACAAGTCAATTAATACAATTATGATACTCGTCTAAGTTCTATAACTACATACAAATATAGTATAGAAATGTGAACATAAATGGCGTATTGACATGGTGTAATATGCAAGTTTGACAAGTTGGTCTGTTACTGTACAATAGATTCTCTCTTTTTTAGAGCATTACAAATGTATTGGCCTAAATACGAAGAAATGTAGTCTGGACATGACATGAGTAGATTGAAAGTACATGACATTGTCATTAGTGATTGATACTGATGATAATTTTATTGCAAGTACAAGTTCTTTCCTGGAAGCTGTATACAATGCAATGAATGGAAAAGAATGTGAAACATAGGACTCTGATACACGGTTTGACTGTGATATGAAATGCATATGTAACGTTATAAGTCTAAATTTCTTGTCGGGTTTACTGCTTGTGTTCGTAGCCATTGAAAGATACTTAACCTATTTCAGACTTGCGCTGTGGAGATAAATGGTTAAAGAATTAAGATCAAGACAGGAAAACAGTAAAATCATTCTTGGTCTTGTTCTTGTACTTCGCACAGCGTGCAGAGGTACGAGCTGACCCTGCCGTCTGACTTCACCTGCGACCGCTGCACTATCCGGCTGCTCCGCCAGGCGGGAGAGTGGCGCCTCACAAACGGGAACGACTACATCTTCTGGAGCTGCGCTGACGTCACTATCGTCCCAACAGGCAGCCCAAGTACGTCACTTTTCTCAAAATGAGACTCCACTAGATTACTTCACTTTATTAAAAATAAATATCATAATTTGTCATTTGAGACAGTTGTACATGTTAGAGACTAGCCCAAACTTTCCTATGGACGTGAGAGTTGATCACTTTGAGCAGCTGTAGCTATTTCGAGGTGACGCACATTTTCCAGGCATGCTGTTAATGGTAGATGAATTTTTTTATAGTACTAGTTGCATTTGTGGCAATGCAAAAAGATTATCAAGTGTACGTACAAAGACCTGATGTTGATATCGATACACGCACCTTACACGGCGCTACTGTTGATATTACTGCGTTCTAACATACAATGTGTGATATGTTTGTATTGCCACAGCGTGCCCTGGCGGACAGTGTGGGAACAGCACCTGCCGTAGGCTATACAGCGGAGACAGATGTCAGTACAGAGGTCAGTATGTGGCACGGTTTATCGCATCACAGGAATTGCGGTCTCAACATATCTGCTATCATATTTTCCTTGTTTCCACAAAGTAGCATTCCACAAGGAACCGTCCTTGGTCCATTCATTTAGTCCGTGGTTGTTCCAGTTAACTTTTCAAAACTTCTGATGGCCCATTAGGTAGATTTTCCTACATGTCCATGTTTTAGCCCTATCCTTAAAACATCTTGAGACAACTCAACTATACACGTTTCCTTGTATTGAGTGGCGTAGATGGACTGGAAGGCAAAAGGGTGGGCCTCCCTCTTCAATACCTTACAAAAAAAACACAGCGTACTAACAACCCCCTGCCCCTAGCCATGTCCGACTGTTCACCATCCTCCTAACGCCCGGTCCCCAACGGTATTAGCCTATGGGGCCCTGCTATCTCATGGCCTACCAGCGGTTATTATGATTGTCGCCACAAACCAGCTGTCAACCAATCGGAGAATAGGCTTTTCTTGGGCTTTTTGTTGTCGAAAGCTGTCTCCAAAGGCCGCTGGGAAGCTATCAGCCAATCATGTTACGTCTTACATAGCACCATCCTTCTAAGTTCTACGCCCGATCCCCAACGGCTGACTGCCCATATAAGGGTAAGCTCATTAATATTTATAAGCAGGGCGACGAGGAACTGTAAGTAACTGCGGGTAGGCCATGAGATAGCAGGGCCCCATAGGCTGAGTCAGCTAGCCGTTGGGGACCGTGCGTAGGAGGATGACTGTTCACATGATCTTCACCTTTCTTGTATGTATTGCCTATTGTGCATCAGATGACTGCCTGAACGCCTCAGACTGCAGCGGGAACGGCGTGTGCGTGAATGTGGACTCCACCTCGTACCCCAAGAAGCAGTGCTACTGCCACAGTGGCTACTTTGGACGCGACTGCTCGAAAGGTACATTCTAACTTCGAAATACTCCATTCTGCATACTAGATCCCTACCCGGTGCAGCTAAGATATAGAGTTTTAGAGACTGTACATGGAACAAGTAACTGTGTAAAAACGTTATCCATTCATCTTTATCTAACAATTCACAGAAGGTAACCATCAGTACAGTTAAATCCGCATACATGTACCTATATCTTATGTACTCAGTGCATGTAGAAGTACAGCTTAGATACAGAAAATCTTTTTAAAAATAATGTACTTGCAAACCTCCAATTTTACCTTAACCAACCTGCATGCGCACGGCCCTCGCTCTTGCTACCATCTTTTTCATTATTGCCGTGTTTATTGTTTCTCATAATGGTATCATTTTCATTGATGATACCGTGATTCGTTATTAATATATTCACTATGATTGACTATTTTTTGTGCTCCTTGTTTTCAGAGTCCCCGCTGACTGCGATCCCCTCCAACTTCCGCGGCTACTACCGCCGGGAACTCACGAACGGGATGGACATGTACTGGAAGATCCTGACGATGGACGTATGTATCATATAACGGATTCTTAAAGGCATACTACGGGATTTTTGAACAAAACAAAAAGTAGCTTTTCCTACTTTTTCTTTACATTGTTAGTTCAATCAACCCTATAGCATTGCATACCAATATTCATTGAGAGATGCTGCGACATCAATGCACCACATTAGCATGATGTATAAAAATTGTGATCTTCCAAGAAACAGATGGGCACAGGCTGGTTACTGCCTCTGTGTGTTGTTGTTTCTTGCTTATCAGCCTGGCTTCCCAGTGGGGGGCCAGTTGACAGTTCCTCTGAGTACAGTAGACTAGCTTTCTGTACAAGGTTTCTTGCAGTTTTGAAGGGAATATGACCTTAGCTTGTTGATATCCTACGAAATAGACTAATAAGTTCATGATTATATGCTATTTTAGAATGATAGGTGTTTCCAAAGAAGGTCTCCATTGTGTTCTTTATCTGCAGTCTGCCATGCATGTGCTAACTGATTACCCCACCCCGGGGGACCTACCAGTGGCAAGCAAGACCCGGTGGGTCTAACTTGGGGGGACACAAGGTTACAGGGTGCCTAGAGCGGAATGTTTGTAGGCTAATCCTTTACGTTGCAAACGTGAAATAATGACACAAAAGTGTCAAAAAGTGACAAAAAGTAGTAGTAAATCTGATATTTCTTAATTCTAGAATATTTCAAATTTGAGCGCAAAAAACTGCGTAGTATGCCTTTAAGACAAGCTCGAGATTATAATAATCTTTTATTGCAAACTCATGCCCGAAGGCTAATTGCAAAAATACATGTATGGAAGTACAATGATGATAATGATACAATAACAAAGTGGACATTAAGTGAAATAGGGATCATCAATTAGTGATACTTCTAATCTAAAATGAAAACTATTGGGTTTGATTTCTTTTCCGTATACAGTGGAGGATGAAATTCCCGACATTTTGGGAGACATATGCATTGGGTGGTGCTAACAGGAAAACAGTTTTTTTTGTAGTTTGGTACGATGTGCAATGCTGGGGAAAATTTTTTTGACTAGTTTGAATAGTTTGTCTCTTTCGGCACTGTAGTGTGGAAAATGACAAATAAAGTGCATTTCATCTTCCACTGCTTTTCCTGTACAATATTTACAGATTCTCTCGTTCTTCTCTTATGAACATGCAAATTACAAATAGGTAACGTTACAGTATCCTCTGCACGGCATCCAAACAGATGACGGCTACCAATCTAGTCAAGTTCTTCGTCCTACTTGTGTGAGAATTAAAGATGAAGAGACTTGGCAGCTTTAGGCTAAGGTCCAATTTTCAAACCGGGGCCCGGCCGGGATGTTTGCAGAAAAACGAAAAATTAAAGTGTTTATCAAGGAATATATACGAATTATGCTGACGACTAATCATTTTACGTTCTGTGTGTTTTGTTTGTCTTTATATCCTACTTAGCGATCCCAAAAGCTGTCGGGCAGCCTTAATAGGTATCCAAATTGTACAAAAAGTATGTGGTTTACACCACTTTGTAGTTTGTACCATTAAATATAGGTCATTTGTAACAGTTTGTTTTAGATATATGCTTCATTCCGTTGACGCCATTCTAAAAAATCTCTTCCAGACTGGGAACGAGATCGAAGTGGCCCTGCAGGTAGAGGGAACGACATGGGTTGGTCTGGGATGGAGACCACAAGGTAGGAGTTTCAGACTTCTTACCAAAAGCTATCTAAAAAACCTTCTACAGAACTGTTG
>NC_049993.1:9917446-9940142 GCF_000003815.2 Branchiostoma floridae | reverse complement strand
GGTATGAGTGCAATTATACTGTGGCTCGCGTTGTCGCCAAACACATCGGGTCACTCCCTGCTCCTCTCGATACCTGTGATGGCCATGGGTTCTTTTACATGCAATGGTTTAACGTATGAGGCTTACGACTGGCGGTATACGAGGCCGCCGGCTTTAAGTCCCAATCCGAGAGGAAATCTTAACTTCTCGTTTGTTATTCCAGGTTTGACGGCCTCCTGCCGTAACTTCCCCGTGACCTACTTCAGCTCGGACCCGCAGGCAGAGCCGGAGGCAGAGGCAGAGGCTACCCCAGAACCAGAGGCAGAGCCGACACAGGCACCTCAGGTAACTGTCCATCTAGCCTGACAAAAATCGCGCCCCTAGCGGCCGGCCCTACGATTGCCGCCGGGGGGAGGGGGTCATTAAGCCCAGCCGGCGAGAGCTTGTGTAAACACAGGCTAACTGTCCATCCATCTAGTATTGAACGACTAGATTGTTGTCTCACTCACCGGATTTTTCTACCGAATCTGTGTCAGTCTTCTTCAGCTATCAGTGTTGTACAGCCCTGGGTGCTGTGGAAACGTTTAGATTTTTTCGCACGAGACTAAAGCATTGGGTCAAAATTCGCCAGAAGTTAGTACCGTCCCCCGTCTCGGCTGAAAAAAGGTTAACGCTGGCGTGACCCGATGAAGGCAGCCTGTTTCACTCCTCTCACAAACTAGAAGGCTAAGTTTCTAGAATGTCGATCCGTTGCAGAGAGATGGTGCACGAGTGTGACTTCTTAAGAACTTTTCATTGTGAATAATTTTTATGACAAAACGATAGATAACACGTTTGATACGTCAAGTAGTAATTACTCAAACAACTAGGTATGATTTTGGAAACGGTCAGACGTTTCAGGTAGAATCTACTGCCTTTCGTCAGTGACACTGACACACGTTTGATGCCTACAGAACCGAGGCCGCCGGGCTGTCCACCATCTGCGCTTTCCCCGGGCGGAACCCTCGGCTGAACCCGAGGCCGAACCCGAGGCCGAGCCAGAAGCCTTCATCCCATGGCAGTGCCGGGCAAACGGAAGTAAGGCCTACAGAAACTAAGGTCCTAAAAGATCAGACTCTAGAATCATTTCAAACTTCACATCTATCCATTGGAACCCACGTCTCTATCTGAGTGAATTAAAGTATCTGTTGTGTTGGTAAAGAAATGCCACCATATGCTTCATAAATCTAGCTGATTGTAAATCACGCTTCCAGCAGCCATGTCATTGGTCAGACTCTTCTGCGAGAAGGGCCCACATAGAGTCTGGGAGGCAAGAGCCTTGTAGGCTAACATCATATTTTCAAACCGGGGCCCGGCTGGGCTAATTGTGGAAACGAAAATAGACATGTATAACTAAACATCTACACAGATAATGCCCACGAATCTATTCTCTTTACATTTTGTGTAGTTTGGTGTCTCTTATATCATACTTTTCGTTCCCCAAAGCTGCCTGGCCGGGCCCCAGTTTGGAAACGTGCCGTAGGCCTTAATGTTTTATCAGCAATTGAGGTATGAAGTGCTATGAAGTGTTGTTTTTCTACTATCGCAGGTCGACCGGAGCCTGAGCCCGAAGGCGAACCCGAACCCTCGGGCGAACCTGAACCCTCGGGCGAACCCGAGGGCGAGCCTGAACCTTCGGGTGAACCCGAGCCCGAGGGCGAGCCAGAGCAAGGAGGTCAGCGCAGTTTTTGTACACCTTCAGCTAATATGGGGAATATTCCCAACCGCAGGAAAATACATTTTGTGTGTCGTTTGTTTGCCTCCTAGTCATTTCCGTGATTCCAGTGGTACGTCCGATTTCATGTCTTCTCATCTGGACATGCTTTCGATTTGTTTTAAAATATTTGACTTGTGCTGTCCTCAGGGGGAGGCCTCCACGCTATGGACTGTGTGGACATGGTGATCGGCACAGCGATAGGGAACACCCACCGTATCGGGGACTACTACACCCGGGACCGGTCCACACCGCAGATGGACCGCTGGTATAACGGCAGGGACAGCCTCACCGCCGCCTACGGAGAACAGCGGGACGGCAAAACAACCATCATGTTCCGCAGGAAACTCATCAGTGAGTAACATTGCCTCATGCGTTCCCAAAAATCCCAGTGGCGTCGGGCGTGGCGTAACTGGTAGAGCGTTCAGCTCGAAATCTAGAGGTTCTGAGTTCGATCCCCGCCATGCCCCCGACGTTGTGCCCTTGGGAAAGGCACTTTACACGACTTTCCTCACTTCACCCAGGTGTAAAAATGGGTACCGTGTATGTGGCACTGTTGATATAAGTTACAAAACTTGAGTGCAGTGCCACATTGTCCTTGTCTGTCCAAAAGCAAATAGAAAAAAAATCCCAGTCTGTGTTGTGTAAGAATAGACCGATCCCGAAGCCCAGCCCCTGTTCGATCATCGTTCTATTTCGAACACCTCCGAACAGGGAGTTCTATCTGTTCGAGATAGTGTTCGACAGGATTGGTCTACTACTAGTATTGGTGCATAGACATTAAAAATTTCCCCAAATTATACACGTACATATAACGTTACATGTTCATGATTTCAACTTATACCACACTGTCTTTTGTAGAGTGGATCTCTGTTTTATGATTGTTGTAGAAATTGTCATATATTGTATCATATACAGTTATCAAGCAAGAAATGTCAATGAATGTTCAAAACCCAGATAATGAGATAACGTTAACGTTACACGAGCATCTGGATTAGTTTGGAAACTCGGATAAATCTTTATCGAGTTGCATGAGTAACTTTTGTGTAGTGAGTATGATAGAAATTAATAAATGGATTGACTAATAGTAACTTACCGCTTTGACCATTCTAGGCAATGAAGACCCAGACCACAGTTTCTACAATGCTCCGATGCACTTTATCTACGCCCGTGGCCAGGAGTACGGCATGTACGTTCACAGACCAGGCTCCGCGGTGGAGAGCTGCAACGCCACGGACTACATGTGAGTAGCAACTGATGTAGGTAATGTTTTCTAGAATGCTCCACACGGGGTGGCATCGTGTGGCCCTATCGGTAAGGTGTTTGGCCCAATCCCCAGAGGTCCCGGATTCAAAACCGACCGCTGATTGTGCCCAAAAGTGTGGCAACGTTACAGCATAACACATTATGAAACAAATGAATAGATAAATCATTGTACATCGATCTACCACAAGTATCCCTTCGTTTTGGGGACATGGTCGTCTTTGTTAACGTGTTTGATCACATTGTCACCCTTTATAATTTCATCATGCATCCTGGTTCATTCGTGCATAGACCAGGTTCTTTCTCGGGAGCATATGAAAACGACCCATTACTTGATCGATTTTGTATAAAATGTTTGCATGCCAAAAAGGCTAAGCTAGGTGCAAGGGTTATTTAAAACGAAATACACAGATCATCTTGCCTGCTTCACACATAAACATTCATGAGAACATTTCTAATCGCCGTTTACGGTTATTGACTCCCGTTTCTGTAGGTTTTACCGCCGGGATGAACTGAAGTACCACGGCACCTCCCGAGCACAGAGGGGCGCCGCTACTTTCAACGTCTTCGGTACGTGGTGGTACATTTTCTAAAGTTTGGTAAGTGTTGATAGCGTCTGAAAAACTTTGCTGACTATCTCTTTTTGCTCCAGCAAGCATTGAGAAACCTCCGAGTAATGTCAGCTGTGCACGAAAAAGGCAGAAGAGACCATAAATTTCCGGAAGGACACAACGAGCCCAGCCAAATTTGTGATGGGACAACTACGAAAAATACTATCGTCGCTAGGGGCGATTTTGAAATTCGGCTGGAGTTCCGATCTAAAACTTAAGCCGGTGTTTTATTTAATTCTGACGCAGGCTTAAAAGACCAAGCATGTTTATCGTATGTTTGGGTTGTTACAGAGGACCCGAACCAGGCCGGTATCGCTGGAGACTGCCGCGGACGGTGGAGTTCTCCCGCCAACTGCCAGGGCCTGGCCTGTGACCACTCCGTGTCCTGGACTTACAACTCCCGTACTGACAAGGTGCATTTTTCTTTCCACGGAACGACTTGGAACACAAATATTATTGCTTTTGCTTAACGTATGCTTTGTAGATTTGTGGACAATAAGTCAATATGAAATATAGTCTTTACATTACATGTATCTCAACGTGTCTTTCGCGAATGTCTCGTATTTTTTGTAAAGGCTTTGGGCCTCTCCAATAAAGGAATTGAATATCTTTAAGAGAACCAAATTCAGATATAAGGAGTGTTTTAAGGATTCTTAGACATTGTGAAAGGGCGAAATGTTTCTTTGAGAGAAATTTTTGTACCGTTAGAGCGATGATCCCTTTTAAAATTTTGCAAACTTCTTCAACCCGTTTGGTGCGTTCTGTGGTTTCTTTAGGTCGACTTCCAGATCCAAAGCAGGCAGCCCAATGACAGGTGGGTCGGGATCGGATTCTCCGAGGACAGAAGCATGGTAAGTACTACTAATGCCCATTTAACTTAGTAATACTCTCCAAGCAAAGGTTAGGCTCCGGTTGATTTGTTAACGTTTTTAGTCGTTTTTATTGGGCTTTCTATTCTGTATTGTATCTTGTATTGGCTGGCGTACTTCAAGAAAAATGACAAAATAGAAAGCCCGATAAAAAAACGTTAAAAAACAGCCTGAGCCTAACCTCTGCTTGGAGAGTACATCTAACTCTCCCTCATTTCTGTATACTCGGTATTAGTATAATTAATTGTGCATCATAGATGTTAATTAAATACTTTGTCAACCGTTCTTCAGGGAACTATTCGCTGATGTTTTCCTTTTTTCCAGGCCCAAACTGATGCCATTGTCGGCTGGGTGAATGGCGACGGTGACGTGTACGTCAGTGATAGGTCAGTAGTTTCTATGGCGTACTGCCTGGATTGTGTGTATGTGTTGGAATGAAAATGTTGCAAGTGCAGGCTAATGGTTATATATAGAACACTAATTAACTTGCAAACATATCAGCTATATCAAGGAAATTTGCACACTATCTTAGGAAAATATCGTAAAATGCTTTAGAAGTAAAAGCTCTATCTGAAATAGATATGCAAAATGTATGGTACATAGAGATGTACAAGCTAACTGCAATGTGATTCAATGTACAAAACTAGAACTGTTCTTTTTTTCTTTAAACAACTATCGTTTAACATTATTTTGTTTAACTTGACCTTTTCTTGCAGGTTTGCAACTGGATATTCCCGCCCGGGCGAGGACTCCACAGATGACATTGAGAATCCTCAAGGCTCGTTCACGGACGGCATGGTCACTCTCAGCTTCACTCGCAAACGGAACACGGGTAGGCGTTATGTTCTGCAGAACTGGGCATTCTATCTGTTCTATAGAAGGGCATTCTGTTCCGAAGAATGGGTATTCTGTTCTGAAGAAGGGAACTTTGTTCCAAAGTCAAGAACTGGGTATTCTGTTCTAAGCAGAACATTGTGTTTTAAATAACTTAACTGGGCATTCTGTTTTGTACATTTTCAAGTGTCTGTTTAACACTTCCTGCGATAGTTTACAACAACAAATTTATTGCACTTTGGGACAGTTGCGGTCGAACGTGCAAAATCGGCTGAAGTGTGTCTCTACTAGAGTCCATTCAGGCCCTTGGAAACGTATCGTTAGGAGTTATACCAAAGGACAGGTACATTGTCTCTACAACACGAGAAAAGTATTTTCTATCATTATTGCTGCTACTAATGTTTATCTACGCTAATCTGTTTTGAATCAGGTGACAGCAACGACCGAGCCTTCACGGACAGCAACTGCCTGTACATGTTCTACCCGCAAGGGGGCAGCTATAACCACGCAGAGGAGACCTTTTCCCAGCACGCTAACACCCCCATCATCAGCTCACAGAGGATCTGCATCCGGGCTTGTGGAGCAGGTGGAGGTGGGTACCTTGTGTCTTATATGTCAGTCATGGAAATAAAGGGGTGAAGTCTGCTACATTAACAATAGTTTGAATCAACTTGATAAAGCCAAACCTGTACTATATGTAGTGACCACTTATTGTGGCTAGTTTTGGTGGTCCAGTCAAACAATTTAAACTGGTTGGTTCCATTATCTATTATGTCATATAAAAATTAAGGGTTAATGACCCGCCCCGATGTGTATATGGTGTCATAACGCCTGGTCCTTTGGTAAGTACGAAAAACTAAGCCAACAGTAAATACTGAATGGTACACATGCTACAACATCGTCCCCAGACAGTTCATTAAAACTTTACAACGATGTGCAGTTACATAGCAGACCAGATTTAGACCAGACTCACAACAAGTAAATTTGAAGTAAAACTGATCAAGAAAAAAGACTTATTCATATTTCATGTTTGTTTTGAAGGTCCTGTTGGTGAAGGGTCCACCGTCAAGCCCTCTGCTGCCGTCCTTCTGACCCTGGTACTGGCCATATGGGGACTACTGAAGTAGTGACCAGCCAACACACGGACCAGTCAACACACTGGACACTCAACAATAATTAGCACAACAGCAACTCGCTAAAACTTTCATCCTAACCATGGAAGGAAGTTTGACACAGTACCATACCATACAAACACCATACCTATTGAGTGATGCAAGTAATAGAGTACAAACAATATTTAGATAATAAAAAGTGATTAGTTTTCTAAGGGTGAGGTCACATAGGTCGTGCGATTTTGATGCTTTTTGTGTACCAAGGCAGATGAAATTTGCAAGACATGTACATGGCTGTCCTCCAAAATGCCCGAATGTAGCAATCGTACGACCATCGCACGACCTATGTGGCCACGCCCTATCCTGATACTATCAGGCGCTTTGCCAGTTTGATCAGATGTATATTCAGATGGATTTTATCCCGGTGTGACATTTATGTTCTCTCTTAGATGCGTTAAGTTAGTTTTACATGCTGGAACATGGACCAAATGAAAATGAAATACCTTGGAAGACAGTGTTAAAACTAGTCAGTCCATTGAAATCCCATTGATGGTAAGGAGAGAGTTGGTACAGTTGTATCTCATGTTGTGCTTTCTTTGAGCGCCAACATCGCATTGGTACTGATAATAGTGTCATGGCAAATGATATATTGTGAACAAATTAATTAATGTAGTTCCAATGACTGCTTTCAATGTAGATAGAAAGATACTATATATTTGTTACTTAGAGGGCACAAAGAACTGAAATGTAAGAAGCAGATTCAACTGATTTCTATCAGTTCTATTCTGAACAGGAAAAATGCCTTGAACTATCAAGAGAAATCGAATGTATAGAGGAAAGGAAAATATCAGATTATCAAATCAGACATCATATGCTGCGTTGTGTATAGAAACAGACAAGTTTACATTAAATATGATAGTGTGTTACTCAAGTTTACAAAAGGTGTATGAACTCTTACTTGCATACTTAACTACATTTCATACATTTGTAAAAACAACATGCACCAAGTGGTCGTGGATAGTTATGTATATAACTAACTACATCTACATGTATGATTGTCCTACGTTCATCATTTGATATTTTGGCTGTTTTGTATGCATTTAAGGGCGATGCCTTTGTCGTTTTTACTGCTGGTTATTTAACTGGAGTTATAAGTATTTCATCATCTTATTGACAACTGTCCCTCTAAGTTTATAGTGAACACAGTGTTTATGGATTATCTAGTTAAGATGCTATCCATACTTTTAAGATTTCATCGTTTTCATAACTGTATAAAATGTTGAGATGTACTGAGGACGCTTGGAAAACGTGCATGTACATCAGATCATGTAATAAAGGTAACTAATACCTATTATGCGTATGTTGTGCGTACGTTCTTGAGTGTCTTCTTGAGTGAACTGCATTCTATTCCTACTTCATGGTTTCGTCTAAAACTGCTACAAATGATCTTCTGACTTCAAATCCCTTTCTTAGTATTTCAATGAAGCGACTGGATATTAAATACATGTATACACATCGATTAGAAAGCTATTATAGAGCATTAGTCAAACTGAAATGTGGCCTAAAAAAACTTCAACCGTTAATTTCAGGCAATCAAGTAAAATATGTCCCCAAACTAGAAAGCATAGTTTATGCATTGTCGATTCTCGGTATTGCGGTGGTCCAACCAAGTATCAAGGTCTAAGCCTAAAATGAACGGTTGAATACAGCTTGTCTGTCCTTTTGATTTTTAGATTCCAGTTTCAGTGACGCTTCATTCACATAGCTTTGCAATCAAAGCCTACGTCATTTCCTGTTGCTTACTGACAAAGGCTTTGTCATCTCATACAAAAATACGCAATACACTGGCACCATGTAAAGTTTCAATTTATTTCGAACTAACGAGACTAAGAATCACATTGCATTTAGTGAGAAGAAAGAGGCTTCCTTGGTGGTCTTCATTCCAAAAACTTAACTGATTTCTTCAGCTTGTATCCTCTTCCCGGGATCAGAGGGTCAGCTGAATCAGTCCTGCAGTGGACAAAAGAAGATAAGTTTGTTTGAATGGATGCTCTTAAGTGTTGGAAGATAGAATAACGTTAAGTTCGTTAGATTTCAATTCATTACACATAGCCTCCTAATGCTTAGGTGACATTTCCAAAACGGAGCCAGGCGGGAAGGAAAAAAGTTAATATCAAGAAATATAGTAATACACAAATTACGCTCATGATTGATTTTTTTTTACGATTGTGTGTTTTATTTTCTTTCAATCATACTTTTTGTTTCTGCAAACAGCTATTTCTGTTGTTGTGCAAATCAATAAACAAACAAAGTTTCATTTACCTGCCAGACAGCCCTGGAAGCCGGCGTTGTAGTCCACCGCCACCTCGTTGGTGTGGAAGTTGCTCCTGTCGTCCACGTAGTTATCGTGTGCGTCGGGTCCCCCCACCAGAGCCCCGTAAAGCACGTTCTCATTGAAGTCCCAGTTGTTGTAGGTGTTCCAATCGCACCAGCCGTCTATGGGGCAGGTACTGGACAGGTAACAGCAACCATTTATTGATTCATTTATCAATTTATTGATTGAAATTTACCGACCTAACAGATTACCTTTTCAAGATGCCAAGTCTTAGACCAGACTGCAAGGTTCGATCCACTCACACCGAGAAGAACCCCTACTCTTCTCGAGTGTGGTGGGTTCTTTAACGTGCTAACGTTTTGGCTGGACCTCTCAAACACGGGGTTCCCAGCTTTACGTCTCATTGTATGATTTGAGATGAAGTCGCTGACCAAAGCTAGGTACTGTTCTTTTTACCTGAGTTGAATAACTAAGTCATTAAACAGTTTCTGGCTGTTCTATTTCTTCTGAATGCTAAGGTCTGAACTGTAATATTTCCGAAGGACACAAACAAGAAGAGTGATTGTGATTCGTTTGTTCGTTCGTGGGTGTGTCTGTGGGTGGGTGAGTGAGTGAGGTAGTGAAAGAGTGAGTGAGTGAGTGAGTATGTGAGGTAGAGAATGAATGAGTGAGTGAATGAGTACTAAGTGAGTGTGCGTGAGTGAGTGAGATACTTACCTGTATTTCCTGTAAACTACTCGAACACATTATTCATAGCCATATCATGAAACACTTGGAAGGCCACAATATACTAACGGACTACCAGCATGGTTTCAGAGCAAAGCGATCCACAGAAACACAGCTTATTTTAACAGTTCACGACATAGCTGGGGCACTGAACAATAAAAGACAGGTGGATCTAGCAATACTTGATTTCACTAAAGCCTTCGACAAAGTCCCACATAGCAGACTCATAACAAAACTGGAGTACTATGGAATTCAAGGTTCTACATTTAACTGGTTAAAGGCTTTCCTGACGAATAGAGAGCAAACGGTAGTGGTAGAAGGGAAGGCCTCAGCTCCAGTTAAAGTAGCATCGGGAGTTCCGCAAGGGACTGTTCTGGGACCATTGCTCTTCCTCTTGTACATAAACGACTTGCCAGACCAGCTCGATTCAAGTGTGAGGTTATTCGCCGATGATTGTCTGCTATATAGAGAGGTATCTGCAAAGAATGACTCACAACTTCTTCAGAAAGATCTGAACACCCTGGAAGAATGGCAAAGGAAATGGCTTATGCAGTTCAATCCTGATAAGTGCTATATCATGCACATAACGAACAAACGCACGCCAAATGTGTCCCCTTACCAGTTTTGTGGTCAGACATTAGCAACCACAAAAAGCCACCCATACCTAGGTGTTACGTTAACAACTGGGCTGAAGTGGGGTGTCCATGTTAACAAAATAACAACCAAGGCTAAACAGACATTGGGAGTGATCAAACGTAACTTGTGGGCATGCCCAGCCCGCGTAAAGTCACTTGCATACACGTCACTGGTAAGACCTAACCTTGAATATGCTGCAACAGTATGGGATCCGTATACAAAGAAAGACAAAGATAAACTTGAAAGGGTACAGAACCAAGCTGCCCGATTCTGTACAAACAACTACAACAGGGATGCTAGTGTTACCAAAATGAAAACAGATCTACAGTGGACATCACTTGAAGACAGAAGGAAAATGTCCAGACTTTGCATGATGTACAAAATGACCAATAAGCTGGTGGACGTACCGACTGATAAGTATCTAATACCAGCTCAAAAAAAGAACAAGAAACAGCCATGACTTCAAGTACCAGAGTTTCCAAGCTAGGATTGATGTGTTCAAAAATTCGTATTTTCCCAGAACTATCGTAGATTGGAATTTGTTATCACCAAGTACAGTAGGGGCATCTTCTCTGGATAGTTTTAAAGAACGCTTGCAGTTAGATGTGCAAAAGTTAGGTGTGACGGATCGTTCAGTCACTGTAATATAACCAGCTGCTGCCGCGCCGCGTGCCTGCGAAGCTGGTGTGTTACGCCGAATGGCGGTTATACCGGCTATATAGATACAGATACAGATACAGAGTGACTGACTGAGTGAGTGAGTGACTGAGTGAGTGAGTCAACATTATGTGATATTCACCATCTTACGACAAAGAAAACCTTTTATGGTAGATTTGCCAACACTTACGATGCGCGGTGGTGTGGCCTGACCGGGTGGTTGTGCCCGTAGCCCACCACCAGACTGCGGCCGGAGTCGCCCAACATGTAGTGGATCTGGTTGGCGGCGAACTCCCGGTACTGACCGGTGTTGATGCCCATACTGGCCGCCACCAGGGCCAGGAACGCGTGGTTAGCTGGGAGCAACAAAGTGAAGAAGTTTGTTAGGCAATAGTAGAAGTCGTTTTAAAGGAAGAAATGGATGAGAAACACTGGATTTAGCTTGATGAAAGTTTCGGTAGAATTAATTCTGAATGAGGATTTAAGTGTGATTTTAAGTACAACATGGTAGAGTGGCTCAGTTCTAGGTAAAGAAGTCTGAAGAAGTTTTAGGCAAAGAAGTAGTGTACAGTCGAAACCTTGGAGACGCCAACTTGTCTTTCGTTGGAAATTTATGTTGACTTCAGACAGACACTGGGTACGTCGTTCAAATAGTCCGTTTTTGTCGTGCTTTCTAGTTTGTCCCGCTTGTCTACAAGTCAACCGGCATACAAAAAAACGCCCAAAACACGTAAAACAGTCGGAGCTGAACCTATCCCATGGAGCACGTGGCCTGGAGAGTATAGAACAAAAACAAGCAGTTCCTGCCCACCCGAGTGCCTGCAGGAGCCCCACTCGTTCAGCCACAGCATGCCCTTAGGTGTGTAGGTGTCGCCGCCGCCAGGCATCTTCCTGCTCATGTACGTCACGATGTCGTTCTTGTACTTCTCCTTGTTTGTCGCCTTGTACAGGACCAGCTAGGGATGCGGAGAGGGGAAATTTGGAGATACAAGTCTTCTACTACAGTTTTAGTTTATTGTTTAGCCAGGCAAATACATTTCAAATGTACGTATTAGACTGTGATTTGTCTTTCAGGCACCACCCCAGGTCGAAAACAATATCATAGTATCTACTGTGTCCCCCAAAGACCTGAAGGTACCGGTAGGTAGATAGGCATAACAAATTAGAAAAAATATAGAACATAAAAAAACAATAACTCTTCACATTAGATGATAAAACAAGCAGCATTCAAAATCTATTAATCACCCTCAACACAGTCCAAAGCAATGCACATGCGAATCCATCCACAGCTTCTCGATGTATGTTGTCTACAAACACACTCACAACTAAGCATAGCAACAAACCTGCCCACAAACAACAATTATATCCACCCACAAGCGGCACAAAAACCTCACCATCTACCCCTCTACTTAAGGTTAGTACTTATCAGTCACCATTGCCCCTGATATAATAATTATCAGTCAACATTGTGCTTGATATAATAATTATCAGTCACCATTGCCCCTGACTGCTTCTCGTCCCAGCTGAAGCCGCCGCCGCTGATGCCGTACTCGTCATAGTACTGCTCGGCCTTGGTGAGGTAACCCGCCTCTCCCGTGGCCCTGTACAGCCAAGCCGCGCCCCAGGTCAGCTCGTCATTCATGCCACCGAATGAGCTGAGACAGAAAACACAAGAGATAACCGGTTATAAACAGAGAGTGATCGGCCTTGGTGAGGTAACCCGCCTCTCCAGTGGCCCTGTACAGCCAAGCCGCGCCCCAGGTCAGCTCGTCATTCATGCCACCGAATGAACTGAGAGGGAAAACACAAGAGTTAAACAGAGAGTGCTCGGCCTTGGTGAGGTAACCCGCCTCTCCCGTGGCCCTGTACATCCAGGCCGCGCCCCAGGTCAGCTCGTCGTTCATGCCACCGAATGAGCTGAGACGGACACTAGAGATAACCGGTTATGAACAGAGAGTGCTCGGCCTTGGTGAGGTAACCAGCCTCTCCAGTGGCCCTGTACATCCAGGCCGCGCCCCAGGTCAGCTCCTCATTCATCCCGCCGGATGAGCTGAGATGGGAAACACAACGGATAACCGGTAATGTTCAGAGACTATTTTGCGATAGATTTGTCACGTTTAGGACTCCGCTATCTGCTCCGGTAATCCAGAGGTAGTAGACGTTGTTAAGGCCCCGGAGAAGGTATCTTAGAAGTTACCGAAACATCGTAAAACATCTTTTTTTACGAATTTCGTTTTCCACTGGCTTTCCAACCTGATGAGGTTAATGTTATTCAAGTAAATAGAACATGACCGGTGGTTAAAGCCTTCCTTGTTCTGTACTCTTGAGGGTAATGCAAGTAATCCGGATACTACATTGTATCAACGAATTCGAAGTCTCAACATCCAAGGGATTTGGTATAGATACTGAGAAATGTTGGACAGTTGATAGACAAGCGTCAAATGACTCACGGGTATGGCGTATCGTGGATGACGTTCTGATAGTCTCCCCTGTAGGTGTCGGCAAACTCGTACAGGTCCCGTGCGTGCTGCAGTAGGGTGTCCGCATACCCGGAGTCTGGGGACAACGGAAACAACTAGCCTGATTAAATTCACACTCCAACTGATGTGCCTACTAGACACTTGGTGGCGGGAACCTGTCCTCAAGATTTTCACCGGCAGGAAATGAACGGTTATGGCTCTTGATAGCCTGATGGCAGACTTTGTGTCAAACAGACCATAGTGGTCGTCAAACTCAAAGGCAACTAGAATCTATCTGAGGCGTCAAGAAATCGTCTCTATTTTCAAGCCAGGAAGAACATAATGTCGCCATTACAGTAATCAATATGTCGAATATGATAATTTCCGAGAATATATTCATCTTGCGGTAAGGAATTACCTTTGTTGGTCTTTGATGGCCTTATTTGCCTTTCCAGGAGTCTCCCTAGCGGCTTTCACTTTTTGTGTGTAAGAAAGACAGAAAGGTCGCGAAACATCCCATTCCCTAACGATTCATCTACTTGGAGGTTAGTATGTGATCTTATTTTTCCCCCCGTTTTCCCCGAAGACGATGGAGGCAGCACCCATGGCAGGGGGGGTTTCGGCCGTGACTTTTGACCCGGGCTGGTGGGCGGTGACCTTTTTGGCGGGGCGGTACATGGTCATGGCCTGGGGCTGGCACCACACAGCGTGTTCCGCCCCGGTGTCCCCGCCCTGGTAACGAGGAAAACCCTTAAATTTTTTTTCCTAGAGTTTTAACCCCCCCCCCCCCCCCCCAATTTTATTTCGCGGGGCGGTACATGGTCATGGCCTGGGGCTTGCACCACACAGCGTGGTCCGCGCCCGTGTCGCCGACCTGGTAACGAGGAAAACCCTTAAATTTGTTTTCCTAGAGTTTTACCCCCCGTGTCGCCGACCTGACGACGACGAAAACCCTCAAAATTTGTTTTCCTGGAGTTCTTACCTTACCAATTTTGTTTGGCTAAAGGGAGAAATTATATCTAAACAACCTATAAAAGCAAGTCGTAACGAGTTAGCTATCGAAAAAGCACCACACAGCGTGATCCGCGCCGGTGTCGCCGACTGGCAACGACGAAAACCCTCAAATTTGTTCTCCTAGAGTTAGCCTCACCAATTTATTGAAGTTATGTCTCAACAACCTACAGCGAGGTCGCACTTTACAGTTATACCTCCTTTCCACTGGGACGGCACTCTCGCCGCGCGCGCTCTCTGCGACCTAAAATTTGACATATCGCTTTACGAATTGCATAGAAGAGAAACGAATATTTTTACACCTTGTGCGTTTTGTTGTCTTCCCGGTCACACTTTTACATTTTGTATGATACACCCAGTGTGAAAGTGAAGGATACACATATCCTATTTAGGTCGCAGTGAAAGCGCATTGCTATCGCCGTCTAGTGGAAAGGGGGGCTTAGCTATTGAAAAAAAGCATTACGCTTTGTCGACATCTCAAGCAATACGCTTCGAGTTTGATGGAGGAATTGAAAGAAGGATTGGGGAAAGGAAGAGAGTGAGGGGATGTTAGTGTTTGTGTGTTGTAGTGTGTGTTGTAGGGAGAGGATAGAAAGGAAAGAGATAGACAGGACTGTGTTTTCATTCTGATTGAAGAAAGTTTCAGAAGGTGTATGACCGCATAAGGCGTGGTGTTCTAGGCGTGTACTTGTCGGCCACGGTACATAACATATATACTTTACCCGTACTACGAACTCAAATTTGCTGGGATGGCTATCAAGCTATCAAATCAAGCCGTACTTGTACACCCAGCTATCGCCAGAGATTACGCTTCGCATCATTATCAAGCATTAAGTTTCGAGTTCAGTATGTACTTCTCGGCTACGGTACCTTACCTGAGCAACAAACTCGAACTTGCTGGGATGACACTTGATGAGGTAGTCCGTGACCCATTTGATGGAGTCCAGCGCGTTGGCCATCTCCCCGGCAGCCTCGTAGGCTCGCTTGAACTCAATCATTCCCCAGGACAGCACGGTGATGGTGTAGGACAGGGGGAAATGCAGCTTCAAGTGGTCACCGGCTGGAAAAAAAAATAAACATATGTAGTGAAATGATCTGAACAAACTCCGGGACGGGGGGCGATATAGGTTTGAATCAGTCATTCCCCAGGACAGAACGGTGATGGTGTAGGACAGGGGGAAATGCAGCTTCAAGTGGTCACCGGCTGGAAAAAAGTAACATATTTAGTGATTGGATCTTTACAAACACCGAGACGAGGGGCGATATAGGTTTGAAATCAACCATTCCCCATGACAACACAGTGATGGTGTTGGACAGGATGAAACTTCAAGCAGTCACCGGCTTGAAAGAAGTACAAGTAACAAGACATGTTGACTGGATCTTAACGGAGACGGGACGGGGGGTGATACAAACTTCCGGGCATGTTTGACCTACCTTTGAAAGCTGCAAGCATAAGGCTACATAGTAACATTAATCTGAGACAGCACATGTAGTGTCTACGTTTACATGTGGGACGTAACTGGTAAAGCTCGGAATCTAGAGGTCCCGAGGTCGATCCCCGCCGTGCTCCCGATGTTGTGCCCTTGGAAAAGGCACTTAAAACGACCTTCCTCACTTCACCCAGGTGTAAAAATGGGTACCTGACCTGGTCGGGAGGTAAGATAAAAGACTATCTTTACCTTCTGCCTGTACTGTGTATGTGGCACTGTTAATAACTTGAGTACACGTGCCACATTGTCCTTGTCTGTCCAAAAGTAAGTAGAAAAATAATTAGCGAGTTACCGTCGAACCAGCCCCCGGACAGATCTAGCCCCACGTCCTGCCCGTCTCCCTGGCAGCAGGACCGGCGCCAGGGGACGCGGTTATTGCCGGGCAGGTTTCCCGCGCGCTGCGCCTCGTAGAACAGGATGGACTTGGCCAGGGCGTCCACATAGTCGTACGCACCGACCTGGTGGGGAAAATGTGCAAATCTCTCTAATAAAAAATAAAAAAAATTGATAAAAAAATTTAAAAAGAAAATAGAAAATAAAAGATAAAAAATAGAAATAAAAAAGATAAATTAAAAAAAAATTAAAAATTAAAAATTAAAGATAAAAAAATAAAGAATAAAAAAAATTTAAAAAAAAACAATTTAAAAAAAAATCTCTAAAAATTTGTCCTGCTGAGAATTTTTTGCCAATTTAAACCCCCTAAGCTGGTTAATTAATCAGATCAGTAAACATCGACCTATTCTGTTAGTATCCAAGCAGACGTGTCAGCTGGATGAAACAAAGAGAAGAATTTGGCCAAATACGTAATAGGGAATAAGTTGCTATGGGATTTCAGTCTTTTGCAGTATATCCAGCTGTGAGGTGTATTAAATGTGTAACGTGAAAACAATTACACGAATATGTTGAAAGTAAGTTGCACATGTCAATCTGGATATCCGGATGGAGACGTTTAGATTCAGAATATTTGTAGGCAAAATCCTACAATTCTTTATGAAAAGGGACATTTTCGGCAAAACATATGCATATCATACGCAAATAAGGTCTGGACAAATAAATATAAAAGCCGGGCAAAATGTTCAAGTCTCTTATTTGCAGTTTTGTTACCAAAATCCTAGAGTTCTTTTTAAAAAGGGATATTTTCGTCAATTATACAACCATATGCATATCATACGCAAATAAGGTCAGGAAAAAAAAGATATAAGCTGGGGAAAATGTTCAAGTCTCTTAGTTCTGGCATCACACAGACTTTATATAGCTTATCGACGATTCTTTGAGCTCTATTCAAATGGGCATCTTCATCGGCAGTAATACGACCATACGGGCTTGTAAGACACGTACCATCGGCAAAAACATATAAACATGCATATCATGCGCAAAAAAAGGTCAGAACAAATAAAGATACACATGTATATATAACAGCATTTGGGATACATCCAAATCAAATACTAACTATTGGCCATGGTCTAGAGGACGTTTGTGTGTGTGTGGCATACGGCGATGTTCCCATGGTTGTGTACACACTTCAGAATTATATAATCTCCATACAGATGCATTGGTAAGGCTTATTTTCTTAGCATTTTCTGACCTTTCCTGTGTATCTACTTCAAAACAACATCGGAAAAAGATTACGAAATGCGTTAAAGCTCTCTAGCACTATTTCACCTTTATCTGTGGGGTAACCTTCATCCGTTTTTAACAAGTTATTTAGGGATATCACGTTGACGACGGGCGGCGGTGTCAAACTACAATATTTTCAAAATATCCCAGTTCGAAACCACCGGTACCGTTAACTTGATATCTCTCACTACCCTGATTTTACAAAAGGTAACGAATATAGGTTACCCCGCGGATAAAGGTGAACCAGCGTTATAGGTGAGTTAAGAAAGCAGACAAACTTACAACAGGCGGAACCACGCCCAAAGTTGTCCCAGACTGGGCGGCGGTGGGCGCGGTGGCGTGGGTGTGGCTAGTGCTGACCGTCGAGGGCCGGTGGGTTGTTCCCGTACCTGTGCCTGTGCCTGTACCTGTCAGTGTTGGATATTTATCTCATGTTTAGTCAAGAATAAAACCTTTCAATGGAAAACGCCATAACTACATCTACATGGCCATACGGAAAAGCAGTGCTATGACACTGAGGTGGCCAGCCTGGCTACATACTGAAACAGAAACAAACATGTGATGACAATTCGTACAAACGTTGTCACATCTTTGCACCAATCTTCCGTTCCAAGAGAAACAATGAGACAGCACCCCTCTATCTCATTGATTCTTTTAAATGCTGGAGGATTAATGAGACAACACCGCTAAATCGACTCATTGTCTACAAAAAGCTCCGTCCATGACTGAAGTTGTCCTATGTCTCACCAACAACTATACCCACCTATCTATCTACAGCTTTCGGGTCATGCCGTCAACGCGCACGCACGCACACACACACACACACACACACACACACACACACACTTGCTACTACATACATACAAATGGTGTCGAAAAGCTAGCCTCCGCAGCTAAGGCTATAGGCCATTCTTGCCTGTGCCACCCGAGGTGACCTCCTGCCCGTTGAACCACAGCCCGACCAGGTTGGCGGCTGACCCTTGTGTGTTAGCGATGAAGGACAGCTCGAACGTTCCCGCGGGCACGTTAGCGTTCCAACCCATGTCCTTCAGCTCGAACACCGTGTTGCCATCGCTGGTGGACGTCACTTCGGCCAGCCAGATCTGGAACGAGAGGTGCCACGTTCCGACTAGTCTACTGATCTGCCGAAGCAGATGTGTTACTATGCTAGATGTTTTCGCGGAGTTTTAATTCAGGCCACACATTTACAGTGGTCCGCGTAACCACTAGAAAGACCTACAATGAGCAAAACGCAACAATAAAACAAACAAATCATCCAAACCAACGTTAAAAAAGGTCCGCGAAGACATGGAAATGATCTAGCAAAAGTCATTATATAATAGCTGCCGGGCCTTTTTGTCCTCTCACGAAAAATATTATAACATCTGCGGAAGAGGCAGCTTTAATAGGTTTTTTATATCAGTCAAACGCAAAAGGACGAAGAGACTAGATTTGGATAGAAAGCCAGAAATAATCTCTAGCTCCTTGGGCCCTACTCAGTACCCTTTACAGACTGACACAGATATTGGAAGAGGCCATCGATAGTTACCAGGTTGAGAAAAACCTGCGCATAGCACGCCTACCTCCAATTCCACTGCCTTGTCGAACTTGAGCGTGGCCGTCCACCCGTTGACGGCCTGGGAGACTGGGATGTAGACGTTGGCCTGGAACCGGTCCCCCCAATCGCCGGTCACCTCGTAGTAGGACTGTGCCCGGGCTGCGCCCAGGAGCGCTAGCAGGATCAGAGCTGTGCACCTCATGTTGGTTGGTCTAATACTGTCCACGGAGGTACCCTTCTTATATACTATTCGCTTGGTGGGGTACGTAGTCACGTATTGGTGAGCTTTGCGATTGGACGACTTTGTTTTTTTCTCTCGTGCGGCTTAGATCATCAGGCACTTTTAGATTGTGGTTATCTGCATGGACATATGGCGTATTCCCATCAGTTTGATAATGTGGGTTCACACGTGCGTATATATTCGTCTCAGCCTCTACCAGGCTCCTCAGGTCGCTGGAAATTTAGTAGAAATTGTACAATATTGCCGAATAACATGCCATCCACAATCCTCAATATTGCCGAATAACATGCAAACCATAATCCTCGGACAGCTAACTAAATGTTATGTGTCTATGGCATGTTATGTGTCAAACTACAAAACTGCCCACTATCACTGTTTCCGATCGTACTACGGACCGAGGACTACCTTGTGTATATTGATAACTCAAACAATCTAGAGGACAACTTATGTCACTATTTCAAACAATCTGAGAAGACTGCCTGCGTAACGTACCGATAATACTAGAGGACAGAACTACCCACTATCACTGTTTCCGATCGTACTACAGACGCTTATTTAAACAATCTAGAGGACAACTTATGGCACTACTAGTATTTCAAACAATCTAGAACCACCTGCGGAACTATTTCCGATCATACTGGAGGACGACCTTTACTTAACTGTTATGTAAACAGACTGGAGGTTTATCTGTGTTGCTATTCCAAACAACCTAGCTATATATCAGAATACTCTCCAAGCAGAGGTTGAGTCGCGGAGTCCTAGTAGTGGGGAAATTTACAGGCGCGCTCCTCTTACGCGCGCCTGTAAGTTTCCTGAGTAATATCAGAAGCCCCCATTTGAAACGCTTCTTGTTACTATATCATACATGTCATAAGTCTGAGAGTAAGTTATTCTAATATCCAAGCTTCACAGCACGATTATCTGGTGATGTTTGAATTTAAGGGTTTTTCTTTCGCTCGCTCGGTCGTTCATTCGGTGGTTATAGGAACCGACCATGAACTATGGCACCTTATACACGTTAGGGCGGGTTAATCATCGTACCCTTAGCATAAGATATACCTTGCCATAACAACTCTCAATGGCGCATCTATCTGTTCATTTTGGCGTTGCAGTTTTTGTTCATGATCGAATCCTACGCGTCCGACGTGTTTCAACAGTGGCGCCATTTGGGAACCGTCCCTGACTGCGTGTATATCACTCATTCTGATTGGTCAATGCCCTGTGTACCGCTACTTCTGATTGGGTCCGGTTAGGCGCGTCATAACCAACAAGCAATGGAGCTTTCTGATTGGTGGATGTCACCTGCTTATATGATGATAGGCTATATGGTATAATATGCTGTAATCCACTAGCATGCATGTTGGGTGAGTCACAACAGCCAGGTTTCAAACTCATGAACTCCAAAGGTATGGTCAGTAACTACTGGAAAACACAAGCACACCCCAACTCCATGTACCCTGTGTACAGATGTTACATGATTTATTGGGGATAGTGTGAAGGAAATGGCATTTCCCTTATACCATAACAGAACCATACAATAGTTTAAATCTCTCTCCTTACATCGCGTTTCTGTTAGCATTTGTTGCTAGAGTCCTCAGAATCCGGGACATGGTACATTTATATAGACCTTGTTGCCTCTACTGGTTTCTAAAATACAAGGTATACACCAAACTGAAAGTACATCTGAAATCATCTCTGTTGGCCATATTTCATTTTACATACGAAACAAACACATAAAAGTTGACTTGAACAACAAAAAAGGGGGTTTTCAACACAACTACCACAAAGAGCTTTGCTCCTAGTATTTGGCTGTTGTTAACGACAAGTTTGAAGTAATGTAAACCAGAGGTAGTTTCTTTTATCTTGAATACACAGTGCCAGTTTCTCTTGGGTGTACTCCTAGTATTAATACATGCTTGGACATATCAATAATATAGTAATCTCTGGATGGGCAGAGCAAGATTTTGCCACCGTATATAGCTCCAACTTGTCAATCCTTTAGGACTGAGGTCTCATATGGTGCAGTTTTCTTTTACCTTACACCACAAACTTATTGTTTCTTTAGTCTTCTTGTTGCTAAAAAAAAAAGAAAAAAAAATATACACAAAAGGTACCCTTGAATGTACAGTCTGTATCTACACCCAAAGCACATGCTTTGCAGAGGAATAAACTCAAATCTTAACAGTTTTGCGTAAAGCTAACTTGTAAGCAGGGTAATACTGGCAGTTCAACAATGGGTCCAAAGTTTTCTTGTCTTCAAATGACTTTTTCTTCTTTTGGAAAAGGTCTCTTGCAATATCAATGTCAAAAAGGTGGTGTGGCCACAGATCAGAAAGACTCTCAAAATAAAAGGTCAAAAAACAATTTAATACAAAGGAAGGTTGAATTGAAATAAAAGGGCCGGGGTCTAAAAATGTTCTTACTTGGCTCAGAATAAACTTTTTAATCAGAACAGCTTTTATGCCACTTCTTGATTCCAATATTTTGGTACTTGACATATTCCTCTGGCCTACTGTTGATTTGTACATAATTGATTATGCAAGGTTACTTGTTAGATCTTCACCATAATTTTACATTGTATAATCATACCATGTCTGCAGGATTAGTGAAGTATATGTAGGGTTGGTTACATGGACATAATTTTGATGTACAACAATATTCTCTCCCTTAGACCTTGAAGCTGTTTCCTGCAGTTTTTTTCTTGTGTAGAAACTGTTCAGGTTGAAAAAAAAAAGTTGTTCTTGCTGTAGCCCTGAGGTACCCTTGGCTTTGAACTGGTGCTACTGTTGTTCTGTGGTCACCGGATGTGTGTGTACAGGTTGAGGACTGACTTAGATTCCTGAAAAAAAGAAAAAAAAAACTTTGTAAAAACAGAATGACAACTCTCATATTAAACATAAAGGACTACGAGTAAGTTAGCAACGCATTACAGATCAAGCTAGGTACAAGAAAACTTTCTACTGTACATCAAAAGTTGATGACATAAATAGGTTAACACATATATAGAATTTTTTTAAACAAATAATTGGAATTTTGCTCTACTTAAAAGATTATTGTGGCAAAGGATCTTCAACTGCAATTCAGTAAACAAAGAAATAGACTACTAATTTCTTTGCATAAGCAATTGTATTATTAAGTTCTTCATAATCATCAGAAATGTTCAAGGGATGCTAATTTCAAGGGATGCACTTCACCTTTATTCAGTTAAGTTCCAAGTTCCAAACAAACAAACAACACTGCAAAAACTGAACCAAGAAGAAAACCTCTTACCTTATTAGACCTAGTCTTGCTGAAGACGTTCCAAAATCTCAGCGTCTCGTCGCCGGCGCCCGTGACAATGGCCTCCCCGTCGGGAGACATGGCGAGGTACAGCACACGGTAGGAGTGGCCCGTCAGCTTGGCCACCTGCACCAGGGAGGGGTACTTCCACACCAGGATCTGGTTCTGTGAGTACCCGTGGGTGCTCACCTGTAAGAGGACGGCAAACATCATCATTACTCTATTAAAATACCTTCATAGTAGTAGTAGTAGTAGTATCCATTCTT
>NC_049993.1:9877948-9917346 GCF_000003815.2 Branchiostoma floridae | reverse complement strand
GAGAAATTATCTGAGGAGTTTCAAGTTACGGCCAATGTTGGGAAGGTCCACAAGAAAAGCCAGCATCAAAAGCCCTATTCATATATATCAGAACTGATGGGGACATGTAGATGACTGGCGTCACCAAAATTCAACCAGTCAATTGAGCCATCAGCGCGGTGCGAAATGCAAATGAAGAGCCCCGAACTACGACAGACTTACGCCTAACAAGTGACAACTTGACTTTCTGGTATATTCAGCATTATCTGATAGTATACTTTACGTAGGCTTGTCAATTCTAAGTTTTGCTCCGCTGTAAACAACATAAACCTAACAAGACATGAGGAACCTACCAGCTCATTGGCATGTTTGGACCAGGCCAGGTTGCAGACCTGAGAGCCTGTGTCTACACACTGTAGCGGCTGGCATGTCAGCGTGTTCCAGAACCGGATGCAGCGGTCAGCCGTGCCCCCGCCGGACGCCAGCAGGCCATGCTGGTGGGGTGACCAGGCGATGGCCTTGACTGCAGCCAGGTGCTCTGTGTATTGCTGGACTGGGTTTACACTGGTCAGGTTCCATACAAATAACTGTGGAGAGAGGAAAGGATCATAGCATTAGAATTGGGATCATTTTCCCTCTGCAAGTCAAAGGTTACCATGTAAGAAATTAATTTTCCTTTGCAGTCAAGGGATGCATTTGGACTTTTCATATCTGACCTGCCTATGTTATGGTTTTTGTAAATAATGTAAATTTGTGCATTTATCTTTTTAGACATTTATGATTTCAACAAAGACATAGAAAACAGCAAACTTCAGAGAAGATGTTGAATTGAAAAAGCTTATATAGGAAGACTCGATTTTGTTCTTACCTTATTGTCATTGCCACCTGAGGCCAGGTGCTGGTGATCTGGAGACCACTTCAGGCCACAAACCTGTAATAGATAAACAAATAAATTAACATCATAAATACAAAATAGCATCATCATATTCTTGCACTTTGGCACTTCAACCAAAAGAGTCCGAGTTTGTAATACTTAATTTCCATTTCCTGCAAATGATTTTAGCCTGCAAAATTGTTTAGAATTTCACCTGCAATCTCAATTTTTCTGCAACTAGTAGGTTGCAGGTGAATATTTCAAGCCTGCCCTGGCAGTACTGCTTTACAAAACTAAACTCGGCACAAAAAGTTTGGAATATTAACTTTGGCTGATCATATTTCCGTTGTTTCTGCATCAATTTTGATGTGTTATATATCAATAGAAAGCGTGTGTGATTTCCTTTCATATGGTATCTAACTCCTTATGGCTATAAATTCTTGGAACGAGCACCAGGGCTACTTACGTCAGTGGGTCACGAAAAAAAAGTGCCCAAATTTCAATTTTTGTGTTCAACTCTGTATCATCCTGCTGGTATGGGTGTGGGTGTCAATGATTCAATTTACCCTTTTTTTCACGTAATCTTTGGTATACAGAGCATCCAAGTTCATCTTTAACATTTGAGAAGAGTATGTGTGCCCTTTTGGCTGTTGATGACCGAATCGAGGTGTGGAGGCGGCAAGGAGAATGCCACGCTGACTGTCGCACGGATAGAGCGTAACAGCGCGTAGCGCTTGGTGGAGGCAGTGTCATGGTGTGGTGTATGTATGGCTGCCACAGGAAAAACGAAGTTCACCCTCATCCCAGCCAAGACAACCTCAATGCTGTGAGATACAGGGACACCATTTTCAATGCAGTCGCAATGTCATACCTCGTCAGCGTGTGTGGGGGACCAAATGCAATTCTACATGTGTTAGACTACAACGCCCGTCACACAGAGCAAGGATCAATGCAGACTGTGTGCGTGGACGGGCGGTGTAATCTTACAGAATGTCATTCGACCGCATATTGAAGGGGTAAGACATTGCGACTGAATACTGAATGGAGAATGGTGTCCCTGTATCTCACAGTATTGAGGTTGTCTTGTCTGGGATGATAGCCAACCTTGTTTTTCCTGTGGCAGCCATACATACACCACAACAAGCGCTACGCGCTGTTACGCTCTATCCGTGCGACAGTCGGCGTGGCACTCTCCTTGCCGCATCCACACTTCGAATCGGTCATCCAACACCCAAAATACACATATACTCTCCTCAAATGTTGAAGAGAAACTTGGATGTTCTGTATACCAAAGATTACGTGAAAAAAGGATACTAGTAGATTGAATCCTTGACAACCACACCCATACAAGCAGGATGATACAGAGTTGAACACAAAAATTGAAATTTGGGCACATTTTTTTCGTGACCCACTGACGTAAGTAACCCTGGTGCTCTTTTCACGAATTTAAAATCATGAGGAGTTTGATACCATATAAAAGGAAATCACACACGCTTTCTATTGATATATAACACATTAAAATTGATGCAAAAACAACGGAAATATGATCAGCCAAAGTTCATATTCCAAACTTTTTGTGCCGAGTTTATATCCACATCACTGTTTCCTCAACAACCTGTGCCGATTGTGTTTACCTCCTGTCTGTGCCCAGCCAGTCTTCTCTCCGGCACCACGCTGGGTGTTCTCACGTCCCTCTGCAGAATGAGCCGATCTCTACTGCCCGATGACAAGATGTCTGCGTTCCAGGCCAAAGCGCCTGTGTGGGGGGGAAAGAAGTCGTTATCATCTTTTTTTTTACCCTACTTATCGTTTTCTGTTTTAGTTTAAGTTCTTCCAACACCATATATGGTATTTATAGCAGCCCAAATCTCTGTTTCCTTGTCCCTTGGGCCACATTGGTGGCACATTATGTTCAACTTCCACTCTTTCTTACAAGTTATGAGTGCTAAGCACAGAAGCAGTATGTAATGGCTTATAGTTCTTCTCAAAATGGGGATTGAAACATTTGCCTACTGAATGCAACAAAAGAACTCTGCCCATAATACACT
Source organism: Branchiostoma floridae (assembly GCF_000003815.2). Taxonomy (NCBI): domain Eukaryota; kingdom Metazoa; phylum Chordata; class Leptocardii; order Amphioxiformes; family Branchiostomatidae; genus Branchiostoma; species Branchiostoma floridae. The sequence goes on along the minus strand of NC_049993.1, from coordinate 9,914,445 downwards.
TTTGCTGTGGTGTATTAAACTTGTTGATAATGAATAATTGTTGGTAGCACTGCAAGTTACATATAGGTTAAATTCTGGATGACTCCAACATGTGTCGACTGAAAGGCCTGCTACTAACCAACTCTGGCCGAGTGCCCCTCTAGCATGGAGATCCTTTTGCCTGCCATGGCGTCCCAGACCTGGACATAACCCTTGTGTGTCCCGACCGCAACCAGGTTTCCTCTCTCGTTCCAGTTGACTGACGTTACGGAGTCACCGTCACACGACAAGTCACATAGTCTTGTCACCTGCACAGAAAAAACACATGATGTTAGTCAAGACAAATTGCACACAGCTAATAACTGCTGCCTGAAATGTAGATATCCTTTATATAAATGCATTTGGAACAGAGTATCTAACCTTAATGTTGGAACTTCTTATATCATTGTTATTGTACAATATACATTTAGCAAAGCCCAGGGGTAAACATTTACTGAAGTTATGCTTGAGTTATGAACAAAATTGATTGTACACTACAATTAAAATTCTGTACTATTTTCAGCTAAAATCAAACAGATCTCTTGCACTTGATGCTAGACTATCTATCAGCTATGACCATGACAAAACTCAGAAAGAAGAAGACCTACCTGACTAGTACATGCGCTCCACAAGTATACACAAGTCCCCAGTCCAACACTCAAGATGTTAGTAGCTGACCAATCAACAAGATTAAGGTAGAAGTCGTCTTGCAGTTCTGGGGCATCAAGAACCTGGAAGGAGAAGAAAACAGTGTTTGTTACTTAACCTTACAGAGTCTTCTTGAAGTAGATTGTAAGAAATCTTAACTTTAAACTGTCCAAGAAAGAATAGAAACTGACACAGTCTAATAGTGACCTGAAGTCACAAGCTAAGTTAAGTTTGCTACAGGTAAAGCATTAAATATCCAATTTTACTCACTTTGAAAGGAATTTTGGATATCTTGCGTGTCTGTTTTCTGGGTGAACGGAGGAGTTTCTGTGACTTTTTCCCCACAGGAGATAAGGAGTAGGGTGAGAGGTGGTCTGTGTTCTCTGGACTTGCCTGCTTGGCTGTCAGGTGATATCTGCACAGAGGAAAACATTCAATCTTATTAAACTAACAAGGACAAAAGCAAAAAATAGCAGTTACGTAGTTTGATATCCATCCTATTTTAGCTCTGGTTTGCTCTTCTGATTACTACCCTCCAGAGCAGCAAATACAAATAAGAACTTGTGATGGTACTAAGGCACAAACAGTAGCTTCGTATTCGTCCTATTCTAGCTCTGGTATCTTCTGATTGCTTCCCTGTAGAACAGTCAGGCACTTATTGTATATTCACCTGATATAAACATACACATACATTGCATTACAAGTGAGCACTCAGATTTGAGTACCACAGTCCTCTATAACACTATTAACAGCATGGTAATGGAGCTCAAGCAGACATTTGGAAATTCAGTGTCACAGTGACACATGAGTGGACGGTAGCTAGAATACGAGTCCCTGACTTGAGAAGATGCCACAAATCTAGTTAGCAATGATTTCCTGAGACTGTGGTTGATTCATTATACCAACCCTGCATGTTTACCTGAAGTCACAACTTATTAGCCCAGGAGACTGCACCTACCTGAATAAATTTCTTTTTTCTGGTGTGGTGGGACTAAGGACACCTCTTCTGTCTTCCGTCTGTTCTTTCAAGTCTTCTATTCCAGCTCCTAGGAGTTCGTTCTTTAATAGACAAGTGTATGCAAGACCATCTGAAAGAACAAGAATGGTAAGTAAGCCACAACATTTTTTAACTTTTGTCACCAACAGTTTCAAAATCAATTCCATTGCATTTAGCAAAACATCAAGATATTGATGTCAATTTGGTATTTGCTCTCTGCAAAACTTTGATTTCCAAAAGGCCATCCTTCTTGAATCTTTCTTCTTGAATTAACAAATAACAAAAAGGAAATCATTATCCACTCAAGCAAAATTGCAATAAAAGTATTAAAACAATGTTACAAATACATCTTTATTTTCTTACCTTTGCCATTGTCAGAATTAGCCTCCCTTGCTTTGCGTGCCTGACCAGATGTTTTCTCGTACATGCCCTGGATGCTGTTGAAGCCGATCTCCCAGTTGGCTCCAGCCCGACTTGGTATAAAGCGGTCCCCATACTTGTCCTTACTCGGTGATGACACGGGGCTTGTGCCAAGTGATTCTCTTCCAGCCATTGGGCTGATAGGCTGGAAAAAATAAACATGTGTTATAATGCAAGAATTTTCTTAATTACAATTCATTATAACCCTCAAGCAATTACTTCATGGTTAGGTTTGCAAATGTCTATCTATTCAAATAGGACAATGTCTATGTACTGCATATAAAACATGGAAAATTAATTCAGATGTGTCTTGCATGCTTTGTTTCATTAAACTGCACTAAAGCATTGTTCAGAAATGGTAAAGAAAGCATTTGCAATTTCATTTTACCTGAATGATTTTGGTAACATTTGATTTAATTTTGTTATGAACAAATCTTTTCTCAAGTACTAGTAAGCAATTCTTTGTTAATTTAACAAACAGGTGCTCTAGCTAGCTTGTGATCAGCATTTCCTTATGCATGTACATGAGTTATTCATAAATAACACTTTATGGTGAACAGCAGTTGTTAATTGCAGCTGATACAGTTTCTCAGCTTCCCAATACTGTAAATGTATTTAAGTTCGCGGGGATTTAATTTCGCGGTAGCGGGAAAAAGGACTTTTCGCGGTGGATTTAAGTTCGCGGTAACACCATAGACTGCAATCTAATATCATAATAGAAAAATGTTCGCGGTGGTTTTAAATTCGCGGTGAAGTGGTTACCGCGAAAACCGCGAACATTAATCCACCGCGAACATTTCTGCATTTACAGTGCATCAAGCCCCCATGGGATTATTCAAATTTATAGACAACTGTCAACAAAGAGCTGTCAAACTGGCTTTGTTCCTTCCACACCTGTTACCTACGATACCAAAAACATACAAAATGCTTGGTCAGAGACATGCCTTATTTTTTCCAAAAATGCTGCATGCACACAAAGAACTATCGTCTTGTCCAAACATGCCAAGGTTTTGTAAACAAAACACTGCCTAGCAAGCATATGTTACATATTGTACCTAACCTAAATCCATTATGCCTGTATGCCAACAATACTCCGTAGAATATTCGTGCAGTTAATATTATTTTACAGAAAGCTATGACTCAAAATCCAGCAAGCAGTTAGAGGCTAAAAATACACACAGACGACACAAGTTAAATTTAAAGTCTATAACAGCTGTGTTAAAAATATATACACGCCCAAAAGATATCACAAGAGACTTACCGAACTGACAGGCGACCCAAAGCAATTTTGTCCGTTCTGTTGCCTTAAAAGCCTCCTTTCGTAGTCCTGGTCCATTCTATCAACAGTACTTATGGTCCGTATAATTCAGAATGGAACGTTAGACTGAGTATCAGTTAGTAGAATAGAAAGCAGCCGGTCTACAAAACTTGAAAGCGAACCACGACTCCTAAAGCCTGCTCACCGAAAGTTTAGCTGCAGAATTTCACGACAGATCAAGTCCTTGCGGACTATGTTCCCAGTCTATCCACAGGAAAGAACCACAGCGCACAGAAGGATGTGTAGAGACGGCCAAACGACGCCTTTCGATGTTTTGACGGCGGCTGTTTTTGTTGTCCCTTCGCCGGCAGAACTGCAGTCTTGTCGTCTGTCAACAAAAATGGTGGACGGGACGCGTCCAGGTTTTCTTGCTTCTTCTCCACTTTCCCTTGATTTATATCCGGGTTGAACTTGGTAAAACCTAATCCCTGGCCGTACCTCGATGTTTTCTGAGGAAACTGGGCGAGGAAAGTCGTCCAAAATACGTATTTTCTTCACGACTGTCCGTCCCTCCCTCCAGCGGCACAGAAATTCGAACCCAAGATGGCACCCACGCGAAAAGCGTCACGGGAGTCGACAATCTCCGGCAATTTCCGTTACATTCCGCCGGAATCGTTCGGGACTGTTCGGTAAAACTCGGAACCCAAATTACACCTTTTTAATTCTTTCTGCCTAAATTTTCATATTTCCACTGTATAACAGCAAATAATACAAAAACACTCAAAGTATTTCTAAATCAGTAGACAAAAATTACGCTGAGATTGATATGATTTGAAGGTCGGAAGCGATTGGTTCTTTGGTATCGTGGCAACGGGTTGTTTACACCCTACGTCAGCTGTGTAAACAGAGAGGTAAAGTCCTTTTGTTTGGGGCCCTTTTCAGTCGCTTGGTGCTAGATTCAAACAGTAACGCCGCGTGTACCAGCCAAAACACCGGCCGCCTCAGGTGAGTGAAGACCTCTCATTCATTCTAGCATCACTTCAGATCATATAGGATGGCGCAAATCGACTTAATTTGGCTCTTTTGGGGTAAAATAGGACGGGAGTTTTAGAGGCTGCTGGGCACTGACAATATGGCGCGTTTCCCCAATCTAATTTGCCCACCGCATAGCGTATCATTTACAACCCAAACAGAGAGACAGCCAGAGCTTTGTAGGGTCCCAGGCGAGAAGCTGTCACTGCCTCGCTACACGCAACAAACAATCGGCTGTGTTCGATCGTCATTGTAAGATTTCCATGCTTTTGGAAAAGTTGACGAGGTTCAAAAGCGGTTTCTTCTTTTAAAAGAACTGAAAAAGATCATACTAGTTTCAAAACAGTTCTCTTTGAATTGTATTTCTCACCGTACTAAGATGAAATGTGACTCTTGTTATTGGTGTAAACAATAGACCACCTTTATGACAAACCACTTCAGCGCGTTGGCAGGCAATTTGAGAAAACAGTCACGATCTCACGTAAATAAATATATAAAATGTGTGGCAACTTTCATTGATGCAGAAGAGATTGGAGTAGTTCAAGGGAGGGGTTCCTCCCAGAGATTGACAACACCCTGCCATGATGATGATAGTTAATGTTGCCAGCATTCGGATGGAGGTGCGGCCCACGCCTATACACCAAAAGGCACTGTAAGGATTATAATCTAATGTTGTGTTATTACAGAAAAAAAGTTGTTGACAATCTCCCTGAAGCCGTGACAACAGACACATCAACAAGATGGCCACTAAGGCACAACAACCGACGAAGGACCCCATCAACATTGTTCACCAGCACGCCATCCTGTGTGAAACCATCAAAAAGGAAACTCTCAACCAGAAGCTCTACACCAACTATAGCATCAACCCTTTCAGGAAATGTAAGAACTTTGCCTTTAAGTTAAAAAGATTCTTTACCATAAAAGGAATATGTATGAGAAAGCCAGCCTTGTATTTTTTTCTAATTGGATTAGTGTAGGGGGGAATGCAGCGATGGAAAAGAGCTAGAGAAGAAATGTTGGCAATCTGAAAAAAATGTATACAAGGCCTCAAAACCGTGCTTTAGACACAGAGCCAAACCCTACATTTTTCAATGACGCATTTTTTTCATCAGTTAGGCAAACTAGTGGCAATTCACATATTTTTGACTCTAGTGATTCAGATTAATCTAATTGCCCAAAGTTCAGATGTAGAAAATCAGGTCTATAATTTGGATCTGTGGTAGTAGCACTAAAACAGAAAGAAAGCAAGAACTGCCATAGTACAAATACTAGACTATACGTTAGATCCGCTTTCTAGAAAGTACTTTTTCATGGCCTGATACACTCAAATTCTTTGACTCTCATTTTACAAACACACTCCGCTATGGGGTATGGAGCTAACAAGTGTCATTCAAGGGTACTTAGAGGTCAGCTAGTTACACAGGTCGATGCGTCAGACATCGAATGATCCGAGGCAGTACTCTCCAGGCAGGAGGTTTCGCTTTGGCTTTTTTATGACGTCTTTTAACATGTTTTTGCTGGGCTATTTTTTCCGCTCTTTTTCTTTCCATCGGCATCAGCCAAAATGGACAGAAAGAAAAAACTGACAAAATAGAAAGCCCAACAAGTAAATGCCTACTAAATGACGTTAAAAAAACAAGACAGAGCCTAACTTCTGCTTGAGTACTGAGGCAGTTCTTTTAAAAATCAGAGGACAAGAGAAATCTCCAAGTAGATGTTGGGATGAAATACAGCAATGTTCTGGCTATAATGCTAAAGGATCATATCTAACAATTCTATTCCTGTGTTTTTTTCCAGTGTACACTCTAACAGGGAAACCGAACTCCACACATGATTCTGCGGACGGCGAGGAAGATCGTAAGGAAACTTTTTTTATTAACTTTTAACTTTTTTATTATTTCCAATAATCCAACCTTGTATACGAGCCACATATAATAGAAAGTTGGATATATATCATCATTGTCGCGGGCTACTTGCCCGGACCAGGTCCACTCTCTCCTTCCAAACGTCTCTGTCCCACATAGCGTTCTCTAAGTCCGCAACCCCACATCACGAGCAAGCTGGTCTATGTATGGTAGTCGAGGTCGCCCAGCATGTGCATACCCGTGTGTTGGCTTCCACAGAATGAGTTCACTAGCAAGCTCAGGATACATATACCTACTGCAAATTTTGTACTACAGTACTTAAGTCCACAGTTCTTGCAGTCAATTTTCTGCAAACAAACCACCAGCATTTCCAGTTGTTGCTACTTTTGTTTCAACTGAGAACTCAAAGTCAGAAACTGTGCACAAATTCTTGATTTTGACCATGCTACAGTCTATTCTAACTGTACTAAACGACAAAATGAAAGCAAGAAATGTTAAACATCAACATTTGCCTGTAAAGCGAAGCAGTTGAAAAGAAAGGGCAAAAGTGAACAATGAAGTCAAGTAATCCGGTCTTGAATAACAGTTTCTGTGTTTCCACAACAATGTAGGGATATCTAAAACCAAGAAAATGTCACAATGGTTCTGCTGTTGAAACAAAATTCCATTTGTTCGATGTAGACAATTCCAATAGCCCTTGTTTCCCTAGAAACAACACTGTAGCAAGAAAATCCAAATAAAAAAAACATTCATGCATTTTGATTAAAGCAACAATAGAAAGGTTTTAGCTAAAAAAAAATTAAAAATTTTACAGGTCAAATATCTTTGTCTCTGGATAAAGGGACTTGATTTCTAGAAATAAATAAAAGGTAATCATCTTTTGGCTAGTCCTACTACTGGTACTGTATACATAACTGTAACTGTAAAATTCTATCCCCTGTGCCTCCCCCTCATCAACATAAAAAATCAAGCTAATTGATAGATGTATGTAGTATTGAAAATTGTGAACAAATTTTTAGGTTACACAGCAGAACACAACAGATCCGGTTGCATGTTCCCATGCCTGCATAGTTTCCTAGGTAACAACATGCCTGGAATGAGCACAGTCAGTGGGCTGTGCCCTCATTTACATACACACATTTTCGATGCCTCATTGAAGAATAGTTCTACCATGGCAGACATATTTTTGATATTTGTTTAAAAAGTCAGTAACAATAGAAAATAGCCAGGAGAGAAACTTTACTGTTGTTGGAAGGGAATTATCAACATTACAGTGATGCACAAACATACCTTCACTTGATCTTGTTGAAAGCATAATCTGAAACAAGTATTGCAGTTATCCTTTTTGCTGAAAGTACAAAATTTAATGTACATGATCCAGTGTTTGAAAATGTTGATGGTATGAGATATAACCGATGTACATGTTGCATATGAGATGAATGTAAAAGCTACAGAGTTCCATAAACAGTTTCCAGTCTTAACAATGCCACATTGTGCACACTAGGGCTGGGTATCGGTACAGCGTACCGGTACAAAACCGGTTTTTCTTATTGGACCGGTCCAGAAAAACCGGACCTGAAAAAATTAGGTGGACCGGATGTTGGACCGATTAGAAAATTAACATATTATTTTATAAGGCATTCATACGTTTTGGCACTTGCAGTTGGAAGAAAATGACAAGAGTGAAGTAGAGTAGAGTTTATAGTAATTTCTACCAATGTTTACAGTCAATCGTACAGGTGCAGTTAGCGTTGTAGTATTTTAAAACGCCAGTGTTATGTCTAATACTCCACCAAACAGATTTCTTTGTAGTGAAATGGACCATTGGTATGAGTCATACTGAATCAGGTCCAGGTTCAGGTCCGGACCTGGACCTGATCCTCTGGACCTGAACTGGACCTGGACCTGAATTTTCTGTACCGGTACCCAGCCCTAGTGCACACCTGTACCTTAAACCAGCAGGAACACCTGTTTGGGTTTAGGAAAGAACACAAACACCAAGTAAATTGTATGCCTCTTCTGACAGATGGGGTTTTAAGGAGCTCAATGGAGGGGACCTCATTACTTGTCCTAATAAACTCACTACTGTAAATGCATTTAAGTTTGCAGAGATTTACTTTCGTGGTAGCGGGCGAATGAAGTGTTCACGTTTAAATGGGTTTTAAGTCTGTGGTAGCGCCCTAGACCGCAGCCTCATACTAATACTATAATAATGAAAAAATGTTCGTGGTGGTTTTAAGTTCTTGGTGAAGTAGCCACCGCGAAAACCGCTAATATAAAACTACCACGACATTTCTGCATTTACAGTATGTATCAACAGAAAGAATTGGTCACTCTTGTAACATCAACTCATTACCAACTCAATGAGGGGCATTATGCTTTGTTGTGTTTGAGTATAGCTGGACCCACCTCTCCCCTGTACTAAAACTTGAGTACACAGAAATCAATAGATTGTAAGCCTGGCCTTGTGTGATAATACAATAGAAGGATGGTCTTCAGTAACTGTTGCTATTTGTTTACAACAGTTCTAAAGAAAAGAACATGTCAAGAAGTTTATATTTTCACACTTTACACAATTCTACACCTTGTGAAGGTGCATGTCTTTGCAAAACATTCTATATCGTGGGGTTAAGACTAAGTACAATTGTCTTTTTCCTCTTCTGCAGCCCAATTTCTTAAGATCATCCGCCGGGCACACAAGGAGCCTGAGAAGAAGTTCATCTTCCCTCAGACGGAGGCTCAAGAAATCGGCTGGATTCACAAACCCTTGGTAAGCTTGGCTATTACAGGGAAAAAATTATTGTTTTGAAATTTGAAATGGAATTTTTCAGTTAAATATTTTTGTACAATGTCAATTTCAAAAAAAAGTTCCAAAGGGGGGAGCAGGAATTTCAAACTTTTTGTATGCATGACTTTCATAGAAAAGAATTGTTTTGATTTCAACTTTAGGCCACACCGATTTAATTTCTTGGTTCACGGATTCGCTCGCTCCTATTTTTTGGGAAAAAAAATAAAAATAAAAATTACCACTCAGCAAATTTTCACCATTAATGAAACCATTCACCAACTTTCTGGTGTAGCAAATTGGCCTTTATATCATAAGCTCCTTAAAGTGTGGGTACAGGTGCCGTTACTGTACAAAAATAGTGTTTTTGTACTTTTTTCAAGCTGAAAACTTTTTTTCTTTATGTTTTGGATTAGCCGTTACCTTTACCCCAACCATTTTACAATTTTTATTTTTATTTTTATTTCGCCCTCTCGCTCCATATTTTTTATGAAAAAATCCGTGAACCAAGAAATTAAATTGGTGTGGCCTTAGTATTTTTTTTTCTTGATGCCTCAAAGGCTAGTCTTATTTTCAGGTAAAGATTTTTCATCAGGAATATTCCATTTCAAAAAGTAGCAGAAAAATGTTCCCCCAAGATCATCGCATCAATGTCTGTTTTGTTGATTTGCATCAACATTTGGTTCAGTTGGTTTGCGTCAATAATAATAACTTTTCATCTTTTCTTTACAGATAAAGCAAGACCGTGAAGACAGACGACTGCACTTCCCCCGCCAGAACTCAGAGATCACAAAATACATGGACGCAGCCTGGAGGCTAAAGGAGCAGACAGAGAACCTACAGTAGAGAAGGACAGTCTGACTAGCTTTGTAACGCTAGTGCATCTTTATCAGTGGGGTAGCCTGTATCCGTCGTTATATCAAACTGCAGTATTTTCAATTATTGGGGGGAACCTATGTCTGTTTCTATAAGAAACTGCAATATTTTCAAACATCAGAACATTATATTTCCAACAACTGTCTGTCGACTTGATATTTTCAAAAACAATGGCTATTGCTATACTGGTTTAACCCCATGGATAAAGGTGAACTAGCATTACAGTATAGACGGTTGATACAATCAGACTAGATCTAGCTTTGTAACACAACTAATAGTACAGTAGAAATTATGCAGGGACATGACAGACAAGAATTCTTTTAAATGGATGCCAAAGTACTTAAAAATGTATGTATTTATACTACATGTGTATAATTATACAAATGATGAAGTGGAGAATCAAATGACTCACGCAGCTGTGAACTGTTTTGTAATCTTCTCAACTTTTTGTTATCTTACTGAAAGATACAAAAGTCATGTAGTTCGTATTTCAATGTCAAAATTGATCCAAAAACTATGTAAAACTCGTCAGAATATTTTGGTGGTGGAAAATGGAAATCAAGCAAATTGTAATACCAGACTCAGTATGTTTCTTGGGAATCTACAATGTCAGTACTTTCCTTGGAAGAAAATGATACTTGAGTTTATGTGAAACTGTATAGGCTGCTATGATTTAGGTGGAAGTCAGGTGCCTTTAGACATTCTTAAATGTACATAAAAATCCACAATTTTATCATCAAGATGGCAAGTGCCAATCAAGCTAACACATCTTACTGTAGTCGAGTTGTTATATTGCACTCAGAACCGAACCGAACAATCATGGCATTTTGCACAAGAAACAATTCATGTATCGATATTGCAGATTTATATTGCATTATTACCATTCTGCAAACAACAGAATTAATGCCATTTTATAGTCTTTTAGCCATACACTCAGTGAATGTATATATGCTGCATGTGCGTTGCATATACTGTACGACACAATAAAGTGTGGTTCAAAATACTGTGTTGGTTCCATGGTCTTTGTAACTGTGTGTACATTCAAACCTGTACCAGTGACCACCTCTACATAAGCATCACCTGGCCATTGATATACCGAGTCAAACCTGTACTGGTGTACATGGCCATTGTGACCACTTTTTGATGGTCTCTTAGATAATTTTTCCATTGACACAGGCACTAAGAATCCTGTCGGTATGAGTGACTGTCAAATGATAGACCAGATTTTATGAGCCCTTCCAGGTTGGGCAGTCTTGGGCAGTTTTCACTACTAGACTGTTTCTAAAGATGGTTTGGCAATGGCTTCATTCCCTTTCTTCCTTCTTCTGTTATGCTTCTTCTTCTTCATGCCTTGCTCTGATGACAAGTCCTTTGGTTTGGCATCCCCATCAAATGTTTCCTTAGATTTAGAAAGATACTGCTTTGTTCTGTTACCTGACTGTTGAAAGCCTGCTGATTGGCTACAATGGTTTGTTCCTTCAGATTGCTTTCCAGGCTCACCTGATCCTCCATAACTAGACACACAGTCAAATGTTCCCTTAGACACAGGCCTGGTAGCCTGTTTCTGTGAACTTCTATTACCAGGATGTTGAAAAGTTATTGGAGTTTGTGGCTGGCTGCGTTGATGCATTTTGCCAGATTGCCTCCAAAACTCAAATGATCCTCCATAACTAGACACACAGTCAAATGTTCCCACAGACACTGGCCTAGTGGACTCTTCCTGTGGTCTATTAGCCCACTTTTGTGTTCTGTTACCTGATTGTTGATAACCTGTTGGAGTTTGTGATTGGCTGTGATGATGTGTTTTGCCAGACTGCCTCCCAGACTCAAATGATTCCACAGACACAGGCCTAGTGGACTGTTCCTGTGGTGTACTAGCCCGATTTTGTGCTTTGTTACCTGATTGATGAAAAGTTGTTGAACCTTGTGACTGGAAGCTATCGTTTGTTTCACCAGATTGTATCCTGATCTCCCTCGGCTGCCCACATGACACACATCCCTTCAGTAGCTGGAACAGCTGCCATCTAGACTCCTGGGGAAAGTAGATCATGTCAACAAGTGTCTTAATTAGGGCTGGGTAACGGTACGGTGTACCGGTACAAAACCGGTTTTTCTTATTGGACCAGTCCAGAAAAACGGACCTGAAAAAATCTGGTGGACCGGATGTTGGACCTATTTGGAAAATGAATAGATTGTATCATCAGGCATTCACACGTTTTTGGGTCGGGGAAAATAACAAGGGCAAAGAAGAGTAGAGTCTATTGTCATTTCTACCTAGTTTTACAATCAATCGTACAGATGCAGTTAGCCTTGTAGGATTTTAAAACGCCAGTGGGAGTCGGTTACTTTCTTTGTAACAAAATGGACCATTGTTTTGAGTATCGTCCATTCACAAGGTTTCACATACTGAATCAGGTCCAGGTTCAGGTCCGGACCTGTACCTGATCCTCTGGACCTGAACCGGACCTAGACCTGAATTTTCTGTACTGGTACCCAGCCCTAGTCTTAATGATATATAACGTAAAAGAATAAAAAAATAACTAATATGAAAGAAGTCTCATGTATTTATGAACCATTTACTGTCATCTGATAACACATCCATCCATAACACAATTATTGTCAATTATCACTAAAAGAGCAGTTTCTGGCACCATTATGGTAATTCCTCACATAACCCCTACTTTTTCATTTGTTTGTTACTTCCATTAATCATCTTATATCAAACAATGCATGCAACGCTGGTTCACCTGTATCCACAGGGTAACCTATACCAGTCCTGTTGTATTTCGAAATGGGGTATCTAGGGATATCAAGTCGACGGAAGGTGGTTTCAAATTGGAATACAAGTCACTTAAAGTACAATGTAGTTTCAAAATATTTGAAGTCACTGTCCGTCAACTTGATATCACTAAAGATCAAACAATAAAAAATAACATAGGTTATCCTGACAATAAAGGTGAACTGGCATTATGTAAAAGAAATCCATATCTCACACTTCTTCCACACAGATCCCAGGCGCCGGTCCCACTCCTGGCCTGGAGGTAGACATGGAGGAAAAACTTCCCGTCAAAGAACCACCATGGGAGGCACGACTCCGTGGGGAGGGGCCAGCCACACGCGCAGTTCATCGCTATGGCAACAGCAAGGCCCTTCACGAATAAGGCTGCCAGCTGCACCGCTCGCGGGTACACCGGAACCTGTTGGAATGGGAAAGAAAATGTACCATACATACATGTATAGAATACAACACGGTGTATCCGGTATCACCCGAGGTACAAGCCCGACCGCAGGATGGATCGCCCGACGGCCATGGGAGGGGAAAGGAGTCTGCCGAATCATGACAGACATGACAGGGGAGGGAGGAAAGGGGCAGAAAAGGCACAGCCTTCATGAACAACTTAAAAAGGGATGCTGAACTCAGGGACATAATCGCAGCAGAACATTGTTCATTGATGGAGGACAGGGCCAAGTGATGATGAAGAACCCATTGTTCCCCAAGTTGGCATCGCTAGATGTCCCTGTTCAAGGTTCAGGGTTCAAATCATGACACTATGAATTCCACCTTTCATTGTATTATTTCCGTACTATAGATTTGTTTCAATTGTGACCTCAAACACTCGTAAAAGCCTTCTTTTCTCTCCTATCACAAAAACCAATCCATACATACAAAAGTACCCGCGGTAAGTGACCATGACTTACATTCCTTCTCCTGATTTTGTACCAGTCGTTGCAGAGTAGAGCCTGTATAAGGAAGGCATCCACCTCCCAGTCCTCCAGCACACTCTGTCTCACCATGTAGTGTAGGACAACTACAAGGACCTGTGGAAAAACATAAAATGTGAACAACTGTTTTGAATCTAGTCTGGCTGCCAGCCTGTTAACTTTAGTCTAAAAAAAGACTGCTACATCTGCCTAGGTCTTCTCTAGTGGCTAGATTAGCTGACACTGAGAAGTCACATTTTCGATTCCTGGCATTCCTGGCTAGTTGTTTCACAAATGGATCATTCCACCTTACATTCCTCCACCCAGGTGTAAAAATGGGTACCTGACTTCGAGCGTGGAAATAAAAGACTGTGGAAGGAGAGGGATGGGCTCGGCCTCCCAATACTGTACCCAAGACACAGTGAATAACAGCCCACTGCCCTTACGGTCTCAAAAAGACTATAGAACCTTTACCTTAAAATTTCTTGTAATACCTTTTGTTTAAAGAATAAGTAAACTTTGTAACACTTGGACAAAACACACTTAACGTACCTTGAGGTTCCTAGGGATGGTCTTTTGTCTGTCTGTTGGTATAGAGCAGGACATGCCGGACATGAAGGCCCTCCATCGCAGAGCGACATTCCTCACACCCGGGCCAAACCACAGCTCCTCCAGTGTAGGAGTGCCCCCTAGGGAACAACAGATGCATTGCACTTCTGAAAGACACTGCATTAACTAACTGCGTTACATGTTCATGGCTTAAGAGTGCATAATGTGCATGGTGTGTTTTAACATATAGGAAAATGAATGAAATGATGGTGGATAGATACACATGTATGTACCTAGCTGAAGTACCTAGCTGCAGCTAGTTGCAGTGACAGGCCTTTGCGGCAGTGGTAGGTCTTAGGGGCATGTTCGGGCATGATGCACCTGCCATACACGAGTCAGGGGTACGAGGAACCCCTTGTCAGAAGTCCTCCTAGGAGACAGAAATGCCAAATAACAAGCCTGAATCTGCTGGGGCAGTCTTACAAGTTACAAGTGGTATGCAATTCTGTCTCTGTGAAACTTAGTGCACCAGTAGACGAGAGGGTGGAGAAGGACGTGCACATCCCTCCTTCACCTTAAAAAGTCACGTGCAGGCCAGGCAGACGGTAATAACTGTCTGCCTACCATTGTCTTCTAGACAGACAACAACAGCAACAATGTTGGAGGCACATTCAGCACTAAGGACAGATCCTATTCTCAGCAGCTTCTGTCCTATAAAGATACGTGTTACTAGTAGTCCCTCGGTCATGTGCATGTAGGTGATAGAATTTGAATGAAATAAATAATTTTTCTGTCTGTTGGCACACATCAGAGCCCGCTCCCTATGCCTAAACCGTAACCAAGACTGCCACTGTCTAATTCCCCCAATCTAAAACACCCTCATGTCATGTGTCTTTGTCTCTGTCAGCAGGGCTAGCCGACTGGCTAGTTGGGCAGCCCTCGCTGTGACTGTTGAACTGAGCCAAACCAATAAAATAATAAGTAAAAAGACATTATTTTTACCTGGCATATCCAGAGGTTTAGCCAGGATGATGTCGGGTTCTTTCAGCGTAGCGCCAGGGTGGGCCGACCAATCCTTGGCAGCGTTACGTCCAACAACAATCTCTTCTTCACCAATCGTAAGCCTCGACAGTTGCCTGCTGCACTGGTCAACTCCTGGGGCTGTTCCATCTAACGGTCGCACCCCCACCCCGTACAGGACCCCGTGTAGCTTCTCCCTAATGGACTTGTAGAATATGGAGGCGGGAGGGATGCCACTGTCTTCCTCCTCCAGGTAAACTCCACTGTCTCCCTCTGCCACTGTCAGGATCTCATAGATTGCTGAAGGTGAAAAAATTAAAGCAACAGGATACCGGGGTAAATGTGATAACCAATCAGAATTGAGAACATATGCCAGCATTTGGTAGTTTTGACCAATCAGAACAGAGAACAGTTAATGACCAATCAGAAATGAGGACATATAATTAATCAAATGACCAATCAGAATTGAAGACATATCCATGACTCAATGAAAATCTGATGACATTGACCAATGAAAACTGTTTTGTCTCATGTACCTTTAATGTTCTCTGTATTCTGGTGTCTTCGTTTGGCTTCTCGAAGAATTTCGGCATCGATATCAGGTTTCACATGTCTGACAGGACTGTGTCCCTTGGTAGTCTTGCCTTTTTCTTCATTTGATGGTGCTTCTTGAAGTGATGGCACTACATTAGTCAACATTGACACAGGCATGGGCCATTTTGTAGTTTGGCCAGGCAAAACGTAGGACAGCATACCCTGTACGAACTGCTGTATATTACCTGGAGAAGAGAAAACTCTACGAGCAATGTCGGGAACTGTGATGTCCGGAGGCAGGTCATTTATAAATTTGGCGAGAGCTGGAATGAGCTGTGAACCTCGTGCTGCTCTAGAATGAAAGTTTTCCAGCTTGGTGTGTGGAATGACGTCATTGCCAAGCAAGCATGAGAGAAGAGGGAGGTCGGAACGCTCGAGGCCAAGGTGATCGCAGAGCTCATCAGCACGGTACCTCACAGTTGTAAAGCCACCTTTCCGCCTCTTGAGACTTTGAGCAGAGAAATAAGACGCAGCACCCATGTCGTAGATCAGAAAGTCGCTGTCTTGGCTCAGGATTCCGAAACAGTCTTCGGAGACAGCGAACTCTGCAATCTCTCGATCAGCCTCGACCAAAGAGTGGTAGACACGGATACCAAGACTCTTGAGTCCGAGCCCAGCAAACATCCCCGTACCTGGTGGAAGGCAAAGAAGTCTCCGATTTGGCTCCCTCTTGGTTGTTCTGATGTGCTGGAAGATTTTCTTCACTGTCTTAAGCTCACTTTTCCTTCGGGAGATCCACACAGGTCGCTTCGATTTCTCAACAACGCCGTCGAAGATGAACACAACTTCGATCCCAGCTGATTGGAAGTCCTGTACAAAGTTTTGCAGCGAGGTTAGGAACTCCTGCCACTGTCCACCGTACACCCAGGGGAGACCACCATGGTAGAAGTGGTCCCGTACACAGCTCAGGCCATCCACAACAAGCACAGGCGTTTTCCCGTGATTTTCTCGGTAGTCCTGTGCAAGTCTTCTAAGATCGACCTTTTCACAGGCATGGGGACAGTTCTTCTCTACATACGTTTGCAGTCCCTTGACTCCCATGGTGTCTTGAATAGAGTAGATTAGAGCAGAATATTTAGGTTGCTTATAGTTATACTAAGTCCGCTGTGGCTTGGGTAGGAGTCTCCTTCAACAAACTGCCATGTTGGGTTTGTGTTGGGTGCCCAATGATTTATAGTTGTACAAGACGGGGTGATGTTCCATATACTTATTCCTGGTAACCTGTTCCACCAGGGCATAACAGTCTGTTGTCAAAAAAAAAAAGAATGCCTTTTGTTATGATATTTCGTACACTATCAACGTTTAAACAGACTGGCCCCTCCCCCTCCCAATCTATAACGTTACATTCTTTTTATCCGTTCATTCAGGTTCCAGCAAGACAATTGAACTAGTGTTGTTTAAAAAAGCAGGTAATACATATATAGTAAGAGTTTCGCAGCCGGACGTATTTATCCTAAACAGAGATCTGGAAAGAAAGACAGAAAGAATGGGAACGATGCGATGCGAACTCACATGTCTGACTCGGACATTGACCCTGCACTTATTACAGATATCAATAGGGGGCGCTCCAATGCTGTGCATAATTTAGCAATGCAAGCTTGATTTAAATCGCTAAGTGGCGCTTTTGTACCACTAAGCAATCTTAAAATGGCTGCCGCCGTAGATTCGGATGCGGAAAGCGTGGAAAGTTTTTCGGGGTCTGACGACTCCGACAAGGAGGTAAGGAAATGGATATATGATAGATTTCGTGAATAACAGTATGCAGTCAATATCACGTGGTTTTACTTGGTAAAATCCCTGTCAGATTTTTAAAAAGTGGCTCGCCAAACCATGAATGGGGAGGGGGGCAGCACACATGTGGGAGCTTGCATCACACGTGAGTTTGTTTGGACGCATAAAAAGTAACCAAGTTCAACACGTTTCCATGCGATCACAATTTCAGCATTGTTACAACATATATTTTATGCCAATGGATGCCACCTTTGCGTTGTTTCAGTTGATGGAGGCGTACAAGTCGGGACTCCTGAAACCTGGTCTTAACATAGAGCTCTCAGGGGAGAGAAAACCCATCAACGATGTGGTGAGTTAACGTTAACAACATTAACCTAGTTAGCAAAACCATTAACCTGATTAGCAACAACCTTAACAACATCATTAACATGGTTAACTGGTTAACATAAGCCTGGTTAGCAAAATCATTAACCAAGTTAGTAAACAATATTACCCTGGTTAGCAACAATATTGATTTATATGCTTCAGCCGCTCACTCAGGTACACACACAGACATGCACACACGCATATTCAGTGACACACAGACACACACACTCTCTCACACACACATACACTGACCCTTGCCTCTTCCCTCATGGACTCAATGAAAAGTGGCCTGCAGGTCGATTTAAACTTTCATGAAAGATTCAAACAACAAACACACAGTCACACACAATCTCTCGCACTCTCACACACACGCACATGTACACAAGCCCAAAACAATGTTTTACTTGCTTATTGTTTAGAAAGAAGGTAAAACTATTATATATGTAATAATAGACAACTTTGCTTTACCACAGGTGAGTGTTTCATTAATACTTTCAAATTTCAGGCTGGTCTGAAGCAGAAGCTTGCGGACTTCCGACAGGACCTCGACTGGCTGGAGCGTCTGGACGTCACCACGGATCCCGCGCCCATGCCCGGCGCTATGGTGGAGGTCGCTAACATCGAGGCTGCCAAGGGCACCACGGCCAGGGACATGGACGTCCACAACGACTTCCAGAGGGAAATGACCTTGTAAGTACGATTCCTTAAAGGGACATATTGTAGAAATTTGGCGCCAAAATTTCAAATGTTCTGAACTTTAAAATCTCCAGTCATATTGACATTTGTAACTTATTTCCAACTTATCTGCGTCATTCTATCACATTTCTAGCACTAATTAACAACGCCAAAGTAAGCCACGACCAAATTCACTTACTTCCGGGTAGCCTACCGGAAGTAAGCCGGCCGTAGATTTCCGAATCGACCGTTACGGTCGCAGATCCTCGGAGCTTCGCGGGGACTTTCAACAAACTTCAGTAACGATTCGAGCGAACCACCGAACGCGTTCTAAGGCGCACTTTGGTTCGTCGGAGAGTTGGATAAAATGGCGGACAACTCAAGCGGCGGAGGGAAGTGCACATATTTCAAGACATCCTCACGGCTCAACAAAGTCGTATCCATACGTTGTAAATATTGCTGTGCACTGTCATAAGGTAGACTCAACTCATAATGTAGAAAAATGGCTGAAAACAGTGACTTTCTTTTTTACATTATGTCCCTTTAAGGTTTACTTACATGTAGTAGACTACAACCACATCTTTATCAGAGTTTATGTGACCGGACAAAGTCCTTTGTCAGTAGTATAAACTTGGTATTTAGGGATATTAAGTCAATGGACAATAGGATATCAATTGACATTCTTGACTACAATATTTCCCAAAAGAAGTATTGAAAATGTTGCAATTTGAAACTACCATCTAACGTTATTGAGTTGATATCGGATTATCCCTAAATAGCCTATTTTCAAAAACAACAGATATAGGTTACCACACAAATAAAGGTGTACTAGGGATAGTTGTAATGCTAAAAGGTAACTAAAAGGTAAATCAGTCCTCCTGTAATCCAACTGATTATAAGGTGCTGGTCAATCAACTTCTAGTAGCATACACACTTTGCTTTTTTTGAAAGTACAATAGATATTGTACATCTTGTGTAGAAATAGTTACACATTGGTTAATGAAGTTCTTAACACCCAGCTATGAGATGTTTACCTCTTTTCTATACCGTCCTTCTTCTAGCTTCCTCAGTGATCAGCTGGCCAAGTAGTGCTGTAGTGGGAAGGAATCAGTCTCAAACTTGACTTAGCCTTCATTGGAGAATAGTGGAAAAGTGGAAGACTTGTGAGTTTTCAGTGGTTGTTTTTCTCTCTTCCTTGTTAGTTACCGCCAGGCGCAGGCCGCAGTTATCTCTGCCCTCCCCAGACTACAGAAGCTCGGCGTGCCGACCACCAGACCTGAGGACTACTTTGCAGAGATGGCCAAGTCTGATGTCCACATGAAGAAGGTAAGGACAGCTCTTCATTGTTTTCTTCTTCGATCTCTTTTGGCCTTAGTGGTAAATGAGCAGCAAGGTATCCATGCTGTTTTCTAGCAGGGAGGGTGTGCTAGCCTTTGCTCAACCATGTTTTGTAAAGGCTGAAAACATGTGTAGTCCTAAACATGTGTGATTTAGCCAGGTCACATTGGAGCAAACCCCTACTCTTATGAACAATTTTTTTTTTTTGATGTACAGTGGTTTAATGCCCTCAGACATAGGATCAACTATCACAAAGCCTATCAGAGACTGTTCACTTTTGCTTTAACTCAGAAATCATACGTAGAACAGTGAACAAAGAAGATGTAAACATCATCATTCACTTTAATCTGCCCTTGACCATGTCTTGACAGGCGCAAGAATACAGTTGATTGACATATTTAACTTGATGTTCTTCCTGACTTCTCACCTTGACCTTGACCTTGTCCCTGCAGGTGCGAGAACGTTTACTGAGCAAACAGCAGGGCCTGGAGCGAGCGGAGAAGGTGCGGAAGGTTCGCGAGATGAGGAAGTACGGGAAACAGGTGCAGCAGGAGGTTCTACTGAAGAGACAGCGGGAGAAGAAGGAACTCATCAAGTCTGTCAAGGAGTACAGGAAAGGTACGGAACACTTACGGGGGAGGGGGGTGCTCAAGGTCATTTTGACATCTCTCCAAACATGCACATTTCTATATATACAGGCTATCCCAGAACGAGTATACAAGTTAAACATGATGCTCTTGGATGAATTACTACAAAAATACCTTAAGGTATTCACTATTTGTAAGGGTAGCAGTGGGAGGCATACTGGTTCTACTTTCTTGAAAATGTCATGTAATATTGATGATACTAGTAGTTGAGGGTACTTTGGGGGGAGGGATACCTTGTTGTCCTACTTTGGGAAAACTTTGGGGAAAACTAAGCTTATATTATAAGGACACCACTCCAATACTGCGTAATGATTACCAGTCATACCTGTAGATTGGCTTATATCAGGTCATGTATGAACTGCTTGTAAGAATGTTGCATCTCTTTGTTTCAGGAAAGATTGACAACTTGGACTTTCTAGATGACGAGGGACCACCAAGGAAGGGGCAGCCAATGGGAAAGAAGGGAGGGTGAGCGAGAACTTTAACATGTCAAGTACCTGCATCTTTGTTATACAGTAGAAGCCGCTTAATTGCACATCCCATTTGCAATTATCCGAATGGTGCAACAAAGGGAAGTTATTCAGCTGGACCGCACCACCATGGGATTTGGGCATTTCTTGGAATTAACAGAACTGTGCGATTATGCGTTGTGCAATTAACTGGCTTCAACAGTAACTGTAGTAGCCGATTTGCTTTCCATGAATAATTGCTTTCCATGAATAAAGAAAGGCTCAAACCAACCAACAAGGGCATGAAATTTTTAAGTATTTTTTATGTCTGCCTGCACTTGATGCACTAGTCCATGTACAATCTAAATTGCATATTAAGTGTTTGTAGTGACCTGGGAAACTGGGAAACTTTCTCTCCCTCTATCCAGTTTAGCGTCCGTTGTTCCCCGTCTTGCGAGGGTTGGACGTTGCTGGATGTCGCTCAGGTCAGATTGCTGAACTCCAAAAGATCAGGCAAAACAAAGCTTTTTAATTGACTGTATTTTTGCCATGTTGTTGCTCCAGTCCCAACAGAAACTCCTACAAACAGAAGAAGTTTGGATTCGGTGGGCAGAAGAAGCGGAGTAAGTGGAACACGGGTGAAAGTTCAGCCGACATGTCTGGCTTCAAGGCAGGAAAGAAAGGCAGGGGACCCCCTGGGAAGAAGGTAAGGATAGACCTTTCACACTTTCAAATTTTCTAAAGAGTACTGTAAATGCATTTAAGTTCGCGGGGATTTAATTTCGCGGTAGCGGGAAAATTGACTTTTCGCGGTGGTTTTAATTTCGCGGTAGCACCATGCACTGTAGTCTCTTACTGTTATGGAAAAATGTTCGCGGTGGTTTTAAATTCGCGTTGAAGCGGCCGCTGCGAAAACCGCGAACATTAATCCACCGCGAACATTTCTGTATTAAATTTTACAGTATCTTCTTTTCATGTCATTTACACGCCTTTCCTCTTGGGGTCAGAGCTTCCAGAGCTTTCATGTATTGTAAAAACTTATATTCTTTTAAAACAATTTCCTGTTCTACTGTATATACAAGAAGAATCGTAAACCATAGCCAAACCTGGATTCAGCAACTAGTGAAGAGACAGGAATAACAGATATTGAGGACAGGTGGTTGCTCCAGAGTAGGGTTAACCAATGGATGTAAAAATGAATGGAATGTTTTTTTCCAATTATTCATTTGTTAAGCTCAATTGTCTAATGATTTTGTTCATTTTTTGTTTTCTTTGTTTGTTTCAGGGCCAGAGGGGTAAACAGCCACGACCAGGCAAGAACAGGAGACAGAAAATGAAGGGAGGGAAGAGAAGATGATAAAACAAACGTTTTAAGGGTTTCTGTACATTTTAAGGGGGACACAAATATCATCATTTTACATGTTACTACTCCTTCTATGGTAAGTAAAACTATGACTGTCATGGACACTAACTGCAGAATAAAGACACAGAATACTTCAATGTGTGACAAACTCCAACAGTGTATTTCATTGAAACCTTTACATGACTGTGTCAAACAGGCTACATTTAAACTCTACTGTAAAAATCTCCTTGTTTTCTTGCCTATTGTCCAGCCATGAAAATTATACCTGCTTCATTCTACCTCCACTCCCGCTTCAAATAATAGGTAGGAGCATAAAACTTAAAAGGTACAGTGATCAGGCAGGAATTTAGGCAATTTGTTTTCACTTCAACCCACATTTTGTATAAAGTACTATTCAATAGAGTTACATTTTCATACATAGGGTGTATATACACGCACAATAGTTCAGCAAAATGTACTTTTATGTATATCTTCGTTTGGCAGTTTACATGGATTACTTAAACCCACACCTTCAGCACAAAATGAACACCGATGTGTGGAAAGCAGAATTCTGTGGTGCATGTTTAAGGCACTTTCTGTCATCTGTACAAGGACAAAATGTACTACTAAACAGCTCTTTTTTTTTAGAATTAAAGTGACATCTGAATCAAAAATAGCACGGAAATTATTTCTACATCAAGAAAAACTTCACATCCATAATGATATTGTCTGAAAGACAAGGAGAATTCAATATGTACTTCAGTTTGTATAACTCAAGGTTTGGTTAAGCCTAGCTTCTGAGTTCCTGCAGTGCCATTCTCAGTCAGCAGAGGTCCTCATACTGCTGGTCTCTATGTCCGCAGTGCTCATGGCGAAGATTGCTTTCAGATCCTGTAAAATACAGCATACGACACACTTCAGTAAACTTACAGATAGAACAGGATGAAAATGAACAGAAGATAAATATTGAAGAACTTTGTAAGTGTGGCGCTGATCAGGGCAAGTGGTCATGGCAAGGCCAGCAGACACAAGATGGAGAGTCAAAGGTTTGACTCCTGGTATTCCTGGCTGGTTGTTGTGTCCTTGGGAAAGGCACTAACTGGTAAAGGAAAGTGATTTTAATCCAGTTTTAGCTCACTATAGAGCTAGTCTTCTTCCACTGGTCATGACAGAGACAACAGACACTCACTCACTATCTGGTTTAACGTCTGTTGTTCCCCATCCCTACACTATGTACAGTATTCACAGGTTCATTGTACTGTGGAAATTCCCCTAGCTCTTTTCGACAAGCAGACTGCAATTCTTTCCAAGAATCAAACTCACGGCTTCTAGTTCCAGAGGCAAGGCCCCATTAAAGGGGCATTCCACTCCAGAAGGGAGTCTTGTTTTCCAATAGATAATGTGTCAATGAATACATAATCAGCCGAATTTTGTGGAATTCACCTTGGGATGAATTACGTGATGTGTACAATAATGACACTCACTAAACCCATGCAGACCCTACCCATGCATTCCCTATACGCATAGACACTCTGTTTATCATACATATTTTTGGAATAAATGAGGTACGCTAAGCACACCGAGAAGGCAAATTGCTCATAAAATAGCAAAGAATACAAGAACAAGACGAGATTTCTTAGCGAACCTGAAATTAGTTTTGTAACCTTATCTAAAAGTTTTGCATTGTATTCAGCCATAGGATTAACTCAATTAGAGGGTGCTTGGGGAGTTTAGTAGAAGACTGAATGCTTTTGAGGCATGTGGAGCAACTGGGTACTTTATCGTATAATGTGAAGTAGTATGCAGTTATCACTTCCAAGAATTAATATCTTTCGGAAAATAACACTCCCGTGTGGAGTGGAATGCCCCTTTAACCTCTGGACTATGCATGCTACTTACATGTAACATGCTTTTTTTCATTTCACCCATGTGTAAATAGGTACCTGACTTAGCTTGGGGAGGTTAAAGACAGCCATCTTTTTCAAAACAGTATTTATTTTCCTTATGGTTTCTTTTTATTAGCCCATAATGACAGTAACTGTAAATCAAGTAACCATAATATTCTACAGAGGTCATCACCATGGTTACTCACCGGCTGCTTGTATCTCAGGGTCATGTGCAGACAGTCCTGCATGATGGGATGTTCCACTAACACCTTCAGGGGGAGGGTCTGTGTCTCCCCTCCCTCCAACTCCTCAAACATGGTCTCCAGTCGCTCCTGTAGGAACGCAAAACTTGTTGATCTATTCTGTCTCAAAGTGTTTGAAGAAAATATATACAACAGTAACAATCATACTGCTAGTATTTTGGGCCGATGCAAGCCCAGTCAAAACAGAATATGTCTTTAAAACAATGAAGTTCACAGTTGAACAAAGTGTTCAAGTTGTTTCAGATACATGTACTATCTTTTCAAAGAACAAATGATGGCCTTCTTATTTACACCCCAAAGGAGGGAAGACATCAGTGTTGGTTTTGGCTTGTCTGTGTGTGTGAGAGTGTGTGTGTTACTAGAAAGAAAGTTTGTGTCATTTATGCATGTGTTGTGTTTATGAGCATTTCTGACATTCATGTTATACATAATGTAGTACTTACATACACTTTGTACATGCTCTGAGTTGTTATTTTGCCTGAGGCACTGGAAGGGTCAAAAAGTCGTATGGGGGTGAAGTCTGATTTCAAATTCTACTTGAATCACATACAACCTTAAAACTTTGAGAAGGGGATCTTGCTGTAACACTGAATCTGTGGCTGTCCCCGATGGTGTGTGTAATTGTCACGTGTTTCTGTCCCTGTGTGTGTAGTACGTACGCATGTATGTATGTGTGTGTGTGTGTGTGTGTGTGTGTGTGTGTGTGTGTGTGTGTGTGTGTGTGTGTGTGTGTGCATTTCTCCACATCCCATTATACACAATGCTCTTTACCCTTGAGAAGGGGTTCTTGGGGTCAGCAGTGACACTGAACCTGTGGCTGTCCCCGATGGTGCTCACGCCGTGGTACAGAACCTTCAACAGAGCCTCCAGCGACACCACCGCCTCCACTGCGCTCTCAGGGATCCCCGCTGCCTGCATGCCGCCGTCTACGGGTGCGGCTGCCTCCTGCCGATCCGACGCCAGGGCGGTCAAAGCCTGCGAACACACATCATGATGGTTATCAAATGATAGTTACTTTTTTTACATCATGAGCCATACCCTAGGAGGCAAGAAATTCAAACTGCTGTCAGCACTGTGAACTACTAGTGTGAGGGACCAGTGCAAGTGTTGAAACAAGAAAGCTTCTGAAAAAAGCTGGCCGGTGCGTGTTTTGGAAAAAGCCTGGATGTTAAACAAAATCACATGAAAAAAGAGTTTTCAAACATCGAACTACTGAATTGGTCTGTCTTCTTTAAAAAAACATTACATGAGATTTGTCTAACAAAGAAAAAAAATTTTACAAGTGGGGTTCGAACCTACGATCCACGGCTGCAAATTAAAGCAAATCGCTATATCCACCCAGCGCGTAGACCGCTCGGCCACGCTAACTACATTGCGTAATCGTGCGTATATAAGGGCTATAAGAACAGTTTGGTTAAATTGACCAATCCATGCATCCATTCATCCATGCAAACCAAACCGTTGACAGTTGAACGAATGCCTTCTCTTACCTCTAAGCCGGTGCTATGCACCGGCAAAAATTTTGGTACATTTTGCCTATCAAAAGAAGATAGAGATTTGTTGTGTTTCAAATACCTTCCAGAGGTAGCTAGAAACATAACCATTAGAATATATGCCCAGCTGCAGTACTGTACATTCATTCATTTTCACAGTATGTGTGGAAAGGGGTGTTTTTGCAGTGTTTTAAGATCATGTCCCAAAGGATTGTGGCACAAAACATGTATTCATAGAGTGATGATGGAGGGGCATGAAAATAAAATTGCAAATAGTTTAAGATTAATAGTTTCTCACCTGAGTGAGTTGTTCAGTCATCTTGGTGTCCGGCAGGCCCTCCGGAGTCTTCTTTGGGAACCTGGGCATGTGGGTCCCGCACGCCACGCTCAGCGCTCGCAGAAAACCGTCCTCCGCGTCCGGAACTACAGCAAAGTACATCAGCTGGGAAAAGAAGAGGCTGGGTTAAGGACCTTGCGAGGAGCATGACTCAAAAGTTGAGGAAACAAAAAGATACTCTTGGTTGAAAATGGGCTGCTACATGACTTGGCAGAACTCTTAACGCTTAGTGGCTGTCATCTGTGACACACCATTGAAACTCGGGTAGTACCAAATAGAAACATACACCATATGAACAGATACTCAATTAACTGGATATGATTTTGGAAATGGTCAGATGATTCGGGTAGCAACCATTTCCAAAATCATATTCAGTTGCTAGAGTAACTATTAATGGCATGTATAATCTGCAATATGAAATGAATGTGACAGCCACTATAGCTAGTTCTACCCTTTGTACTGAATAGATTATCAGATACAAGATCTAACTAAAGAAAATGACCTAAGTTAGAATGACGTGCTTTTATTAATTTCACTCACCATGCTGATGTAGTCCAGGGTAGGGGGGCTTGTGCTGTAGTCTGCGAAGAAGTCGAAGAATGTGTCCCTCAGGTTCCCCAACCGGTCGTACGGTTTGGGCTCCGACGGGTTCTCTGGGGAGGGGGGCCGTGACATGCCCTTGAACCACAAGTCCACCTGGTAGGGCAGGTACAAAAACAGCAGTGTGAGACCATATGTAAAACACTGGTGTGAGGTGAACTAAACTATTTGTAATTGATAGATAGCATGGATATCACACAAAACATCTGTTCATTTAATAAGTTTTTGTTGTTGGTGACTTGCCTCCAGTCAAACCTGTAAATATCAAGTTCTATGGGTCAATTGTTCTATGGCTTTCTACAAATTTTTATTGGTGGAAAATGCAGTACTTAGTATCATGGCTTAAAAACTTAAATTGTCTCCCATACACATGACATGACTGTCAAGCCTTTGAACCAAAAATGCATGCCCGGCTAAAAGCCTGGCAGACAACTTGTACTCTCCTACCTGGAGGTACTGCTGCTTAGTGATGGTGCTAGAACCGCCCGCAACCGCCTTGAACCGGTCTAACGTCTCCAGCAGCTCGGTTTGGCTGGGCGTTGGCCAGGGTTGCGCGGCGGCGAGCAGGAACTTCCGCCAGTCGATGTACTCCGAGTCTGGCGCCAACATGACAGTCATCTCATGGAGCTGTGGAGGAGAAGGAAGAATTGTGCTGCTGATAAACGTCATTTTAATTGTGTGATAAGAAAGGAAGACTAGTACTGTCTATGTATGTACTCAATAATAGAGATCTCTTAAACAAACCAAATCAAATAAAGATTCACAGACTAATAATGAATGGAGCACGGATATCATGAGTACCTGATGTAGAGTTATCCCCATCCACACATCCGGCAGCAGCTCTTCACCATGCTGGAGGAGGATACATTCTAAGTAAATTCATACGCATGCAGCATTGGGCATATATTGTACATTTCCTACACATTTCAAAAAGACTGTTACCCCTGTCCCTGGTGCTGAATGACACAACAACAATACTGGTGCCCCTGTCCCTGGTGCTGAATGACAAACCAACAATACTGGTGTCCCTGTCCCTGGTGCTGAATGACACACCAACAATACTGGTGTCCCTGTCCCTGGTGCTGAATGACCCACGACATGTGGTCCTGTCCTGGTGCTGAATGACATACCAACAATACTGGTGCCCCTGTCCCTGGTGCTGAGTGACACACGACATGTGGTCCTGTCCCTGGTGCTGAATGACAGCTGTGTAACTTACAGGCACCCGGTCATATAATCTATTCCATGGTATCTTTATGGTTTATGCAACAGTGTATGTTGTTGAGACTCACCATGAGAGCTGTCAGGTCCTGAAACAGGTCCATGAAGGCTTTGTTGGAGATCAGGCCAGACGGGGCCACCTTGATGAACTGTGTGTGGACAATGCAGAAAAGACATAATGTAAAAACTAACGTCTGGGTGTTCCAAGCTTGTAATGTCACTGGTACGTCCACTGTTCTCAAAAGACATGTCAGACTCTGTAGTTAACATCAGATATCAAGTTTACTTGCAGAAGACAACATTATTCCTTGACAAAGACTACTTCCATTTGTCAAAAATTATTTTTTTATGTGTTGGATGTTACAGTTTAGAACCTTGTTTTTAACTTCAATTAATAATGATAATAACTTTATTGCAACTTCATGCCCGAAGGTAACAAAGTAAAGCCATGGTATACAAAATTGCATTGTGAACATTGACAAATGAAATGTAGTTCATCTTCCACTGCTTTCCCTGAACAGTATTTACATGTTCTCTGGTCAACAGGCAGTTTTTTGTACATGCCCCTTTCTAGACGGTGTGAAACATTCCGTACCTGATTAAAAAGGTTCTTGAGCTGGATGATGGTGTACACATCCGGCTGGGGCTGTTCCACTGGGGCGGGCCGCGGGGGTGGGCTGGGCGTGCGGAACACTTTCCGCTCCTCGTCGATCTGGAAATCCTCCTGTGACATACCGGAATACTGCAGGGTGAGTGGAAGCGGCAGTTTCCACGTGGATTGTTAGTAAAGACAACAGGGAAATGTTGCAATTGTTAGACCACACCAATTTTCAGGTTTTAAAAACTGTCATAAAATAAAGATTTTGACATGAAAACAGAGTCTGTATCTTGGTTAACACAGGTTCAGAGAGTGAATAAAGGCATCTTCAACTTCTCACAATCCTCTGTTTTGATCTCTGACATCTTGCTAAAACACTTTTTTCTTCTATTCAAGTGTCACAAACCAAGGGAATAAGTTGGTGCAGCAAAAACACTCAGTCTATAAGCACACAGCATACTATTTTTTAACAAAATTCATAAAACACAATGAGTATCCAATGTAAAATCTTCTGCTGACATTTCTGTGCCCTTCCTTGGGGTAATAAGAGGATCGTGACAGACGGTCACAGAAACATCAGCAGGTGACTATACAAAATGTGTACTTTTGTGTATAGAGAATTTCGTTAGCCAGTAGTTTACAGACCTAATTGCTGTGGCACACTTTGTATTAGAGAAACTTAATGGTGTGTCGATGAAGGTTAGACATCCAGATAACTGTTTCCAAAACCATATCCAGTTGCTTGAGTACTGTAAATGCAGAAATTTTTGCGGTGGATTAATGTTCGCGGTTTTCGCGGTGACCACTTCACCGCGAACTTAAAACCACCGCGAACATTTTTCTATTATGGTATTAGACTGCAGTCTATGGTGTTACCGCGAAATTAAAACCACTGCGAAAAGTCCTTTTTCCCGCTACCGCGAAATTAAATCCCCGCAAACTTAAATGCATTAACAGTAACTGCTTTTTTGCGGAGCTTGCTGGAGGTCCCACATACCTGGTATAGCACCAGCTCCTGCTGCACCTTCTCTCTGTGTTCGATGGCATCGCGTACGATGTCCGTCAGGTGGTCGATGGCGGCCATCTCGCGCAGGAAGCGGGCCCCGAGCCAGTCCTCCATGTCGCGGTATGTTCCCTCGGACTT
Organism: Branchiostoma floridae; assembly: GCF_000003815.2. Taxonomy (NCBI): domain Eukaryota; kingdom Metazoa; phylum Chordata; class Leptocardii; order Amphioxiformes; family Branchiostomatidae; genus Branchiostoma; species Branchiostoma floridae. The sequence goes on along the minus strand of NC_049993.1, from coordinate 9,884,591 downwards.
GGCCTTCAGGCTCTGCAACATCTGCATGGCCTTCAACTTGATCAGCTCAAACCTGTGAACAGCACAGAAGAAATAATGTATCAAGTATTTATCTATAAATCAGTGCTCAAAATACTTTTTTCAGCTAGGTTGCCCAGGCGGCAATCTGAGTCAAAAGCCAAATCAGCTACTTGATATCCATTAGCTTTTCTTCCAGTGTCATGTAACTACTTAATTATGTTTTATCTTAGCAAGATATAGATACAAAATAAAGCTTATGGATGTAGTTGGGGAAAAAGCAACTGCAACTGCTTATGCACTGCACTACCTAGGTTTAAACTTAAGTTGCGCCAAGAAAAATGTGGTTGCATTTGCAAGTGTGCAAGTGGGTATTTTGAGCTTGCATGTACCATAATGACACAAAATTAAAACCAAGACAAAAACATGACATTGTGAACCGGTCTTACCTGTTCTTGAGCCGTGCCTCCTCCTCGTGAAGAGCCCCGAAATACTCCACCCTCATCTTCTGTTTCACCTCCTTCATACGAATGTCTTCTGGGCTCTCCTCCTCAACTACAGGGAGAATAAGGGTACAAAACTTTTCAACATAAAGTTCTGTTATCTGTAGTTTTATACACACTTTTTAACAAGGATTGCAAAAGAAGCTTCAAATATGCAAATCCAAGAGACTCAGTGTATAACAAATACAACATTGTATCATTTGAAAAAGGTTTAAATCGTTCATGTTAAAACTTTGTTTGCACCCAACACAATCTGAACAGTTTTTAAGTTGAACCATGTAAAAAACAATAAATGTATGTAATAGTTTTAATACATTGACATGTCTAATATTGATATTGATTGTTATTCTGTCCATGTGAAAACCTCAGTTTCGTGTGTCTGTCTCTGTTAGCAATTTGTAATGTGACCAGAGGCTAGTAGGGCAGCCCTAGCTGTGCATCAGCTCCAACTCTCAGAAAAGGCGCTTTCTGTACAGGATGTCACAGTTGTGGAACAGCACCGGCAACAGTTAGCAAGTATTGGACTGTAAATATTGACTATGCTATGCTATGCTATGTATTGTCACTTTGTATGTCTCTGTATGTTTTCAACTGTACGTAATATGTAATGTGTAAATATGTATGTGACCACAGGTAGAATAGCCTCTGATGAGGCTAATTGTGGATCAAAATAAACTCAACTCAACTCAGCCGAAAAGCCAAACCAATAAATGAATAAACCTGAAACTGACCAGGTTCTGGCTCAGGTTCAGGTTCAGGTGCGGCACCCTTCCCCTTCTTCCCGCTCTTCTTCTTTGTCTTGGTCTGCGCCTCCTTGGCTTTCCGCTCTTTCTCACGTTCTCGCTCCTCCGCGGCAAGACGTTCCGCCTCCTCCTCGGCTTCTCGGGCAGCTTGCTCCGAAGAAATCTTCAAGACAAAAGGTTTAAGACGTTTGTAAGACTAGATACTGTATAGTTAATCTTTTCATGTCTAAGTTGCATGAAAACTAAGACCTCAAGAGGTTTTTGAATGCTTCTATAAGTGATGCACCAAGTGATAAAATTTGCAATAAAAACACTAAAAAAAAAACTAAACTAGATGTCAGTCAGTCAGTCATTTAATCTTTCCACTGTCTAAGAAAAAGAAGTCAAACCCAACAAGTTACAGTTTGGAGTTAGCTTTTTTTTTTACTAAGAGACTAATATTGCACATTATTTGGCTTGCTAGGATACAGTGTTTGATCACATTTGCAGATTCTAAAACATTTCTATATTGTTGCGACTCAGAACTGAGTTAGTGTTTTAAACAATCTTACTTACCAAGCCATTGACAGCGTGGATACCATGGGCATAGGCATCAAAGATCAGCTGTAGAAAGAGATGTGTAATGTACAAATTAGCATTGCATTCATTGCACTCAAGAAAAGTGAATATATTGTAATGACATGAATCAGCCAGGTGACGTTGCCTTACCCTCTCGTCAGGGTCCAGGGGTGGGGACGGACTCTCGATCTTGTCTTCCTTCTTCCCTCCTTTGCCCTTGGCTGCTTTAGTCTGTCCGGACTGAAGGTCGGCAGACCGGGGGCGGCGGGGCACCAAGGGGATCCTGGGATGGAAAGAAGGATGGATGAATGTGCATACACATGTATCTAAGTACATTTTTATACACATGTATCTACGTACCATACACATGTATCTACGTACTACAATACACATGTATCTACGTACATAATAATTATACACATGTTGTATCTACACAATATATCTCAACTGGGAAAGAAAAGCCCTCTGCTGAGTTTTCATACATATCTTTCATTGTTCTTATTTTCTGCTTTTTGGGCCATTTCCATGCATTGTATATTGAGGTCCTTAAAGAAAATGTTTGCACCTTCCAACATGATCATTGACTTCTGGTAAATGCCTTGAACAAAGTTGTGCTTTGTGCAATCTTGGTGATTTGTTTGTTTGCATGCAACTCAATGATTGTAGACAGAATTGAAGACAGGGCACAACTTTCCAACTTTCTGTCCATTGGTGAGATAGTCCTTCTACATGTCGTATACAACAGGATCCCGCATAACAAACATCCTCAGTTGCTCACCTTGGCCTGTCATCCTCCTCCCCAGCAGAGTCATCCCCCTTTTCCTCCTTCCCTTTCCTCCCCCTCCCAGCCTTGCTCTCAGGCGAGGCGGGCGGCTGGGTGCCGGTGTCACTGGCAACACTCTTAGCCTGGGATCCAGGCCTCTCTGTGGGCAGCAGCTGGGGAACACAGGAAAATAAAAAATTTACATAATGTTCAAAGGTCATTTGGTTGGTACAGAAAATCATGTTTCTGGACTTTTGAGACACTTGGCAGGGTGCAAAATGAAAAGACTGCAAATACTATTGCCTTGTATAGTCTTCTGAACAGGATTCTACAGATGGAATTGGCCTAGTCCCTGAGAACCTAACAATGCTCCAAACATGCAAATGTTACCATGATCATTTCTGTCATCCTTGGTACTATCAACTGTCCTGGTAACCATCAAACTTAGCAGTAGCAGTATCACAGTGTTCCAGATCAGCGTTTCTTCTTTATACATCTTATAACTTAGACTATAAGCCAGAATTATACAAAAGAACACATTCAACACCATGTACCTCGACAAGGGAGCAACAAAAAGTGGCCACTATGGCCGGGGCCTCTATGGAAAGGTGTGACTGTATGTCAAAATCTCGCAGCATCTGGGTGGGATTGCGCCCCCAGGCAGAATCCCAGGGGATTGCACCCGAGAGTGAGTGGCCTCGCATTGGTCCCAAGGTTCCTTGCGCCGCAGGCAGAGCTCGCAGGGGGTCTCCAACCAAACAACCGGAGGCAAAACACCGACTCTCTCGACCCACCCTCCTCTCCCTACCCCTGCCTTGGTTCTCGCTGCGGCCTGGGTTCTTCGGGGCCCATCAGAGTTCCTCATTGGTCTTCCATTAAACTCTGAATCCGGCCAATCCCTGGTGTGGTGTGTCTTATTGGTGTAATCACAGGGTGATACGTACCTCAACAAGCGGAATGCGGACATACTCCTCCTGCAGTTCATCAGGAATCTGCCCCTCCATGGCACGGTAGTAATCCTTCAGCAGGCGGGCTGTGTCCTGGAAACGGTCCACCTCGACCTGACGGGGGAGGAAAGAAATTATTTTCCTTAAAGTCTCTTGTTTTTCCAAGGAGTGTTATAGTCAGTATGTTCCAGTTGGTCTTAAAACTTGCTTGTATCAATTGATTATGTTAGCAGTTACAATGAATGACTGTAACTTTCACAATTTGAGCCAACAAAATAAGGAGCTCAATTTCAGATTCAGATTTGCATTGGAGCTACTATGATTGTGATTTTTGTATCCCATATCACACTTTCTGATTGCTACACCACACCACCCTGTATCATATGTATACTTGTATGATGTATATTGTGTTTTGCTTGAATTTTTGAACAACTTATAGTAAAAATAAGAAGCTATTGAATGAATTTTGTAAAGACAACTTAATTTGTTGTTTTTTTCCTTGAATTTCACCACAAAAAAAGGCTCATGGAGCCACTCATGCATTTTGGGTTACAGTACTGAATTCTGAACTTCAAGACAGATGTTTCTTAACCCTTGTCTTAAAACGTTTTCCCCTGTCTTAAAATGTTTAACAATCCAGGAGGCATGTGCTGACCTGCATGAGAGTGATGTACTGGTTGGTGAGGGTGCCCAGATGGTCCTCCAGCCACCCCTCGTGCATCACATTGGAACGTTCCGTCTCAGCCTCCTCCTTCCTGGTGTCACAGATGTCCCACAGACGCTCCTTCAGGTCCTGTTAAAAACATACAGTTTCTTCAAGTTTCCTTACTTTTCACTTTTAAATCCTTGGGGTAGCCTTGATATCCCTAAATAGAAGTTTGTGGGACCGCGTAGTGCAGTGGGACCATGTTCGGCCCGTGACCGAGAGGTTGCGGGTTCAAATCCAGCTGCTGAGTTACCAATCTTGTGCCCTTGGGAAAGGCACTTTACATGGCTTTCCTCACTTTACTCAGGTGAAAATGAGAAAATGGGCCGTCCCTCGGATAGGACCAGGGCTTTAGCCAGCTCAAAATTTTTTTCCGTCAGCCAATTACAATCGTCGCGAAAACCGCGAAAATTAATTAGAAGGACTGAACTGAGACCTTGAAAAATGCCAAATGCCAATTCAGTTCACTACCCATCCCACCCCCACCCATAGTAAAAAGGCTAGGGTCAGCAGATTTCTGTAGGGTAGGTGAGAAAACAGGAAGCACAACATTTTATTCCTTGGCCTGAGGTATTGACCAAGCTCAAATTTTAAATCATTTGAAATTGAAGTGCTGTCTTTGAATGAGCCCTGAGATTCGAATTGTGCTCATCACGTACAATCTTAAACGGGCATCACTATTTCTGGCCTGTTTATAACTGTGTCTTCTTCTTCTTTCATACTGCCTAGCCTCAATTTTTTGAGATTATTGGCAGACTATGCATGGGTTAATTACAATACAAGTGACTGGTACAAATAGACATGGGAAAATGAAGGAAAAATGCTAAGGGAAAATGCTCGTGTCTCGTCAAGTGATAGTCAAAATCCTCAGTCACATGACAAGAAAACTACAAGATCTTGCCAGGTTGAAAGACAGACAGAGTGCATCTCAAAAGCTCCCTTAGTAACAAGCACTTGTGAAGTTGTCTAAACATTTTGTTGAAAGCATGTTATCTACATGATTAGGCCTCTACTGGCCATACTGAAGTTTCCTTACGTCGACTCTCTGGTGCAGTTCGGCCCTGGTGTCTTCATCCTCCCGCATGTCTTCAGGAATGTTGTTATAGTCTTCCTGCCAGTGGGACAGGAACTCCTGCTTACCATCAGGGCGCTTCAGGTACTTCTTATAGTCTTCCCTAAGTAAATACACAGGAAATATTTGACATTTTAGTACATTTTAACTCAGGAATGTTGTTATAGTCTTCCTGCCAGTGGGACAGGAACTCCTGCTTACCATCAGGGCGCTTCAGGTACTTCTTATAGTCTTCCCTAAGTAAAAACACAGGAAATATTTGACATTTTAGTACATTTTAACTCAGGAATGTTGTTGTAGTCCTTCCTCCTGCCAGTGGGACAGGAACTCCTGCTTACCATCAGGATGCTTCAGGTACTTCTTATAGTCCTCCCTACACAAGGAACATAGAAGTACTTAGTAATGACTTGTGTTAAATTTTGTATTGTTATTGTTAAATTAGTGGTGTTCAGCACCAAGGACATGGCCAACTCACAGTAAAAGATCAGATGATGTTCCCTTAGATAACATTAATTCCATCAATAAACTGTTCCCAAAGATTTACTGTTGTCCAGCCATACCAGATAGCATACAAGAGTTCAGGACCGAGGAAAGGACCTACTTACACTAAAATATAGTAGATGATATCAAATTGATATCCATAAACTGTACACAAACCAATACCTAACAGTACACAGATGTTCGGGACCAAAGACAGAACCAACTTACACTAAACTATCAGATATTTTTCTGTAGTACTGTAAATGCATTTAAGTTCGCACGGATTTAATTTCGCGGCAGCGGGAAAATGCAGTATTCGCGGTGGTTTTGAATTTGCGGTAGCGCCATCCCGCGAACTTATTTACAGTACTATACTGTGGTCGCATACTGTACTTATTCTATAACTATTTGCGGTGGTTTTAAGTTCGCGGTTCAGCAAAAACCGCAAATATAAATCCACCGCAAAAGTTTCTGCATTTACAGTATCATTAACTTATCCATTAACTGAGATCTTCCTGAAAATGTACACAGACCAATACCTATATACATACCTGGCGGCATACAGATAGCGAATGATTGCCTCCCTTTCCTCGCGCAGCTTGTGGAAGATGACTTTACTTGCTCCTACGTACGTGCCTTCCACAGTCTCCCAGTGGGGGGACAGGATTTGGGCCACCTCCTGTACGTTTAAAAATAAAAAGAATTAAAGTCCTTTCCAAACAACATGGTGTGTAGGGTGGTGCCTATCTCTATTTTCTTTGCCCTTGTGCCACACACACAATTTTGCAGAATGGATAAACAATTCTGCTAGGGACTTGGCAAAGAATTCTACATTTTTGAAAAAAAAAGATCAACCAAAAATGATGGCCCAGGC
>NC_049993.1:9853049-9877848 GCF_000003815.2 Branchiostoma floridae | reverse complement strand
TCATATACATAATAGTATTCATATTACATAACCTGTACGTCGATGAAGGTTAGACATCCAGGTAATAAGATACGCCAAAATGCAGTTACTCAAGCAAATGGATATGATTTTGGAGACGGTCAGAAGTTTCAACTAGCATTCACTAGTTTCCGTCAGTGACACTGAAGAGATCTTGTTCGAGAAGGTTTAACTGGATGGCCCTGTCGGCCTCAGCTGCTTTTCTATACATACCTGGCGGCATACAGATAGCGAATGATTGCCTCCCTTTCCTCGCGCAGCTTGTGGAAGATGACTTTACTCGCTCCTACGTACGTGCCTTCCACAGTCTCCCAGTGGGGGGACAGGATTTGTGCCACCTCCTGTACGTTTGAAAAAAAAAAAGAATTAAAGTCCTTTCCAAACAACATGGTGTGTAGGGTGGTGCCTATCTCTATTTTCTTTGCCCTTGTGCCACACACACAATTTTGCAGAATGGATAAACAATTCTGCTAGGGACTTGGCAAAGAATTATACATTTTTGAAAAAAAAGATCAACCAAAAATGATGGCCCAGGCTTGGCATAACATTTCAGGACTTGATAGAGGTATTGTAGACTACAGCGGAAGATAGAAGTTATTGATTACACCAGAAGATAGAAGTATTTAGGGATATCATTGACTTAATATCCCTAAATAGAAGTTTGTGGGACCGCGTAGCGCAGTGGGACCGTGTTCGGCCCGTGACCGAGAGGTTGCGGGTTCCAATCCAGCTGCTGTGTTACCGATCTTGGGCCCTTGGGAAGGCACTTTACACGGTTTCCTCACTTTACTCAGGTGAAATGAGAACATGGGCCCTCCCCTCCGATAAGACGTTAAATGGAGGCCCCGTGTATGGGGAGACCCCCACCCATGGACCTAAAAGAACCCCCCCCCCTGCGATGGTGCGGTGTGTGTGGTGCTAAATTCTTCTGTCGGGAGTTGGGGATTCACTTCAAATCACCCGGATGGAGGCTGGGCAAACCTCTGTCTAGTATCAGCCATATGGTGAATTACATCATTCACCCAGACGGGAGACCTGGCGCATCCCCGTCTTGTAATTAGCCAGCGAAAGGGTATGTCACCCAGTAAGGGGCGGTATAACCCCGTCGTGTGTAAACATGTGCAAACATGTGTGATTACGTTGACCGATGATGATGATCCATAAATACCCTGTTTCTCTAAACACAACAGACATAGCTTACTCAGCAGATTAAGGTGCACTAGTTTAACTACAACAATGTTACAGGAATTTTATCCCCAACTTCAGTAGTCGTCAGAAAAATATATAGTATTACAAAACTGTAAATTCAGCACATACTGTAATTCCTGATTTTTTCAATGTGCTATTATGTTCACGGTTTTCACGGTGACGACTGTAACATGAACTTATCATTACTGATAACAAATAATTCACAGACTTTTTTTATGTGCACTTGCCACGACAATGAACATTTAGTTCCGAGAACAAGTTAAATTTTCTCAGACCGTGACAGTTTGGTACCGAGAAGACAAAGTGAATTACAATACATCCTTAAATGATCAGGTTGTTGCTTACAATATCTTTTAATAACAATGGTACAGGAAAGTTATCCATACCTCCGTGATGGGTTCGCTGACGTACTCCCATTCCTCGGACCCCGGCTGGGGAGGCGGCGGTCCCGTGGGCTCCTCATCCGGCTCTGGTTCTGGCTCAGGGACTGGTGTCTTCCTGTTGGAAGAAATTAGAAACAAATCAGAAAACTTTTTTCTGCATCATTGTCTATTCCAACGTCACTTTAAAAGACGTGCATACCTAATGCAGTAGGGAAGTTAAAGCTAAGCTAAAGATACAACTGTTACAGTTACTGGTTCTGGTTCAGAGACTGGTGTTTTCCTGATGGTGACGGTTGAGTACAGAGGCAGTTTCCTAGCGCCATTGGATGTCTCTGCGAAGTAAAATAAAAAAACAAAGCCTTAGTGGACTTGATACAAATGAGTTTCACTTACTTTCCCTTCTTCCCAGACCCTCCCCGCTTTGCGGAGCCACTACGGGACCGGTCGCGTGACTTGCTCTCGCGAGCCTCCAGCTTGTCTTTCTTCTTGCTGGGTGATCCTGACCGGTCCCTTGCCGAACCTTTGGGCGACTTTCGACCCTTCGGGGAGGCTGGAAAGATTAAGGTGAAAAATCAATATTCAGCATAATGTTACGTGAGAGAGCACAATACTAATTCTACAGTTGTGACAAAGAAGAGTTAAATACAGTCTTATTCATAAGCTTTGAATAATTAGATTTTAAAGGTTCAATGCAAGTTGGGATTTGACTTTGAGCTGCTAGAAACAAATTGTCCAGTATTCATGAAAAAAAAAGTATGGAAGTCTTAATAATCAAGACTCAAAATATAGCCTTAAAGGCTGATTTGATGCAAAACCAAAAACTAAATCCACCGTGTATCAGATTGCAATAGAATTCAAATATGCCAGAGCAACATTTTTCATAAATATCAACATTAAAGGGCATACCATGTAATTTATATATAGAATAAAACAATTTCTGAACACAGTTATGATAGTACCAGATCGTGATCTTGCGTCCTTCTTCGATGAGGAAGGTCGAGCAGAGCCCGCACGTGACCCCTGCTTGGAGGGCGGCTGTGAGGGTCCGTCCTTCATCTCTGGTGGGACCTCCAAGGGAGGGATGTCAGTCGCTTTGTCTTCCACTATCTCCGGGGGTTTGTCTTTGTTCTGGAGCTGAGAATGTACATTAAACTGTTAGACAGACATCCCAGTATGGTTAAACATTTACGTATTATATGATATATATGTTCTAGTTCTATCTCTGGTTTAACCTCCAGGGAGGGATGTCAGTCGCTTTGTCTTCCACAATCTCTGGGGGTTTGTCTTTGTTCTGGAGCTGAGAATGTACATTAAACTGTTAGACAGACATCCCAGTATGGTTAAACATTTACGTATTAGATGATAACTAGTTCTATCTCTGGTTTAACTTTCAGGGGAGGAATGTCAGTTGGCTTGTTTTTCACAATCTCTGGGGGTTTGTCCTTATTCTGCAGCTGAGTTTACCGGACATGAAGGAATATCAAAGGTCAATTCTAACCCCTAGAAGCTGTTTTATACTGTAGAAGTTCTGACTGTAAAGATGGCCAGTGAAAGCATATCTTTTAAACACTATTTGACAACTAATAACACTGTATGATAAATGTCATTGAAAGGAAAATATCATAACTAGTATATATTCAGCAGAGAAATGAGAGTGAGTATTTCATGCATTCACTTAATTTGATAGAATAGGGCATTATTTTATAAGAGGGTTGAATCAAATGCAGTACGAGTTAATTTTAGTTTGCTCCAGAACAGTGCAAGTGTCCAGAGTCATGTACCTTGTCCAAAGTATGTTGCAGAACCCTCTCCACTTCATTCACCACCTCTGCTTGTTCCATGTCAGCGTCCACTCGTGACAGGATCCCCATCTTTGTAAACAGCTTCTCCAGCTTGGACCAGGCATCATGGAAACCTGTGATCCTGGTTTGACAAAACAAGAAACAAACGAGTACATTAACAACATTTTACCAGATAGAAGGAAGAAGGCTTATTTGTCTACCTTTGTTGGGTCTTGAAAAGTGTGACCATAAAACCTAAAGGAAAAAAAAAACTGACTATAGTAACTTTCTTAGACATTTTAAAGTATACACAATACGAGGTGAGGGTAAAGGTATGGATTATAAGAGCATTGAAAAGAGCAGTGGACCATAAACCAGTGCTTTAGTCGTCCCCTTCATTTTGAATAGAAATCCTGTCCAATTCGCGGCGGTCCAAAGGGGTCAGGGGGCATGCTCCCTCAGGAAAATTTTGAAACCTGATTTTGCTGGTAGACTCCGCTTGGTTCAATCAATATCTTTGCATGCTGATTTTTGTCAGTGCAAAATTTTGTCCGTCCCCAGTGTCCAAATTTGTTTGTTTGTTTGTTTGTTTGTTTGTTTGTTTGTTTGTTTGTTTGTTTATTTTCAAACGCCTGGGTGGCCTATTCAATTTTGATAAACTGGTTTTCAATAGGGCCCAGTTCCACATATACATAAAGTTTCACATAATACATCCGTATACAAGGAGATAAAAACAAATTACAGAGAAAATAAGTAGACAAACACATTTGAACATATAAGTACAACTGAAACATGAAAGACAGATAAATCACAATCATAAGCTATATATCCGATCCAGGTCAACAGTTAAATTCCTTCAAAAGACGGAATGACGGATGTTGGCTAGAACCCTGCTTTAAACCCAGGTGTGCAGCAGGATGTGTTTACCTGTGCTGCACCTGTTCCTGGTCGTGTGCAGGGTCCTCCACAGGGATCACCTTCTCCGTCTTCCCCAGCCCGGTCTGACTGCCCTCGGGAGGGGGGTTAAACTCCTGCTGGTACTGCTGGTCAGCTTGGGGGGCATCTGGGGAAATAGGGAAGATTAAACCACATAACTGTCAAGTTTGAATATATTTGGAACATGGCTGTCTCCTTACTGAGCTTTAAAATTGTTTCTGTTTCACTCATTGTTAATTTGCCATAATGTTAAATCTGTCATTTCAAGCCTGGGAAAATACATTTTCATGAAGTTCAGATTTTCTCAACGGACTGAAGGAATTTGTTTTGGTCACAACAAGCAAATTTCCATCCTGGGATGGAAGGACAGGTCCTGAGACAGCCCTAATATGGAATCAAACTAAAATTGCTGAGTGAAAACTTTTAATTAGTAATCTGTCCTTTGGGCGCATTATTTTCTGGTAATATCAATTGACAATTGACTGAATTGTGTTCACAGTCTTGATGATATTTCCTTTCAAAATTGTTAGAGGACATACTGCATTTTTCCTACATGACATGTACATCATTCATTCCTAATATTTACCAAACTCAAGTGAACTTACATGATCTGCCTGCAGCCCTTTTCAGAGCAACGTCATCAGGAATGTCAAACAGGATGACCACATCAATGCCCGGCGGGGGGGAGGGGGGCTCCTTACCAGGGTTGGGGTCAAGGGCAAGGGAAGACTTTTTGGATATCTGAGGGAAAGAAATGTTGCATTGTGACCTTGAGAATGAGAGTAACACAACTGTACTTGTGGAGAAGAGATGGCTAGCTCACTAACAAGCTGAAGGATTCTGTCAATTTTCCAAGTCAACTCATTTTTAGATGCTCCCTCAGCCACTTAACATCTATTGGCATAACACTGCCAGTAATACTTATACCGCCAAATGATAAATTTTTTGGTGATCCACTAGCGCAGCAACAGTAATTTCCGAAGTATGCACACTTCAGACATCCACGTGTTTCACACATTTTTAAAAAGGCTTCCATAACAGTGCATTCGAAGACAACAAGGCCAAAAGTTTTTAGTTCATTTTTGGGGCAGGCGAGCTCGTCAGGGGACAAACTCACTGTCACGTTCATCGCAAGATTTGTAGATAATAATCACAGGAATAGTTAGGAAGATATCCAAGATGCATGAGCTATTGCCATGGTAAACGTTGCAACCCCATTTGGTTTTTTTGCAGAAATTGTTTTCCTGACACCTGGGTGATATTGCACTGGTCTTCAATACCTACAAGTACATCAAAATCTATCATCAGCCAGGTATGACATAGTCATAGTTCTTACCTTCCTGGTAGTGGCGGAAACCTTGCTGCCAGATGCTGACGGTTCGGCTCCAGTCAGAGCCTTTTCTAGCAGCTTCCCCTGTTGCAGAGTCATGGGGAAACCATCCAGCACCCAGCCTGTTCCCTCGGGTAGCCGTCTGGGACAGGAGGGAAAGGAACATTACATGTAAGGAGGAAAATTACTAAAGAATCTAGTGTAGATGTGTGTATACATGTACATTCACACACCAACAAGACATGAGTCCCTGTCCCTGGTGCTGAATGACACTCCAACAAGACTGTTACCCCTGTCCCTCGTGCTGAATTACACACCAACAAGACTGGTGTCCCTGTCCCCGAGTGACACACCAACAAGACATGAGTCCCTGTCCCTGGTGCTGAATTACACACCAAGACTGGTGTCCCTGTCCCCCAGTGACACACTAACAAGACATGTGGCCCTGTCCTTGGTGCTGAATGATAAACCAACCCAAAATTTGATCCTGTCCCTGGTGCTGAATGACGCACCAACAAGACTGGTAGGACAGGAAGGGACATGACATATAACGTTATGGAGTAAAAAAAAACTGAGAAAAATTACAACAGACATGTGCCTAAATTAACACATCAGCAACACATGTGGCCCTGTCCCTAGTGCTGAATGGCACGTTAATTAGATGTGGGACAATATGAATGTATATTCTGTGGCAACAAGTGTTAAACTCATTGTCCTGTGAAAGACTGTGTACATGAGTCTTTCACAGGACTTCACCAAATAGACCAATCTTCACTCTCCATCACAATTAGTTGTTCTATCAATGACAGAGTGGCTGCATGCCATGTGCAATTTTTTACAGGAAGACTATAAACATGACAGAAATATTAGGTACAGTTTGACAATATTGCTTTTGTCCTACCTGATCGCATCAATGACGATGTCCACCAGGATCTGGTCGTCCACAGACTTGCCCCTCCTCAGAGACTTGATGGCCTTGGAACCCAGCTTAGCTCTGGTGGTGGGCTGATTTTTTTGGGAGAAAAAAACACACACATGTGACTGACTGTAGCAGACCCTCTTGGTGAGAATTCTACCAGGAAACTTGATGTAGTAAGGTGCTCTTAATGTAATGAAGCTTCAGAAATTGTGCAGTATCATTATTCAAGTATGCTAAAATCAAGTCAAAAATGAAGTAAGTAAAAATACTGCATGCTGGACAATAAATTTCAAAAGTTATTTCAAGACATTTTAAGATAGACTAGGATGCTTTCAGGACATTCCTATTCAAAATGCCATTTAAAGTCAGAGGACTTTTCAATACCTTAAGGCAGAGAAAGTATGAAATCCTAATTATAGAAAATATTACATTACACATGCATTTGACAACTGATTGATATCTGTTACATACAATCTAAGGTCAGCATTTTTAATGAATGAATAAAGACTAGAGCAAACAAGAAAACAACCACCCATACCTCAGGGTGTGAACTGTCGCTCTTCCTGGCGCTAGATTTCCTAACACTGCTCCGAGGACTGAGACCACCGGACTCACCCAGGGGAGTGGCGCTGCCAGACAAGGGAAGCTTTTCTCCTTCTGAAGAGAGCAACAATAGACTACTGTATTAGGGGCAAGCAAGATTTATTTCACCTAATACAGTAGAAGCCGCTTAACAGAAGTGTGCATAATCTGTTGTGCAATTAACTGGCTTCTACTGTAATTGGAGACCTTCATTTCAAGGCTTACAGAGCCTTCTTTTCTGGACATTGTCTACTGTAGATAGTGGGGGAAAAGAGTCTCCTCATTTACAATATGGAGAAATATTCCCTGTTATCCACAGCTGGAATATGGACATGTGCTGTGACATTTCATAGAGGATATCCAAGTAAAGTTGACATTGAGAGCGCTGACATGCAGTATTATGATACAAGCATTGAATTTCTTTTTTACGAATCCAGACACACAGGGGAGGCCAGAACACATTGTGGGCATATTCACAGAGCTTAAGATACATTGTAAATAGAGCAGTCTCAATTCTTGATCAAAACATGACTAGCACTGCCTGAATACAAAAAGATTTACCTGCAGATTGCAAAGAAAAGAGCTCATAACGTACCTTGGTCCTCCCCATCTTGCCTGGCAGAGGCAGCCTTCTTCTCAGAGGATTCAGGAGTGGCAGGTTCCACTACTGTTGTCACACTGGGCTGGGGGGTTATACCTGTACAGATAACACACGGCACAAATTCTCATATTACTGTAAAACCTGTCAAGTCACCAAGCAAGGGCACGAAGAAAATACACATGCTTCTAATGCTTGGGTCTACAGCAAAAGAAGTGACCATCAAAAAGAGGCCACAAGAGGCTACAGCAACAGTTTCTTTCCTCCGACTGCCAAACTATGAAACTCACTCAATATACTTCAGTATATAATCTTCAAGCCTTCAAAACCAATGTTCACTGCTATCTACTTGCATGATAATTTCCACCATCCCTCACCTTAGTCCAATGCCTATAAGCGGTCAAATAGCCTTGTTTTCAATAAACCCATTAAAAAAGAAAACAACAGAGATAATGATCCGGTGACCCTTATGCTAGGGTGGTCACTGGTACAGTTTCCATCATAATTATCAAATTCAGAGTTTAAACTGCTCAAATAAGTCTTTTAGTTTTAGACATTTTTGACACGAGATCAACCATCAATGGTCTAAGTTAACTCACCTGGCACAGATTCCTGTGCAGGAACCGCCCCTTCTGGCTTGTCGGACAGTACGGTTGCCGGCGTGACTTCTGTTGCTGCCTGCACCTCCTCAAACACCTCATCTGACTGTAGATTGATGAAATAGTTATTAATTCACAATGCACCATAATATTGCAAAACAGACAAATGGTTGGCATTACATAACGTTATCTTCTGTATTTGGTAATTGGTGTACAATCACACAAGGATTCTATACTAAGAGTTATGTAATCAAAGTTGGTAGGGTGGTACAAACATGTACTGTCATAACAAATTTGCTACATTTCTTTTTCAACAGTTTTATTCTCATGAGCATCAAATTCATCACATCAAAGAACTTTTGGACCCCGAATTACAAATTGTCTTGAGTTTGTTATGAATAAACATAGATTTTCTCCAGTGTGGGAAAAAAAGTACCGTTGAAGGCGTGACATCCTCCAGCACTTCTCCATTCTTGAAGGCTTCCACTGCCTCTGTGACCAGCTGATCTGGAGACAGCACTGCCAGACGATGGCCTACAAGACAGGAACACAAAATGATCGCTTTTGCTTTGAAATTGTTGAAATGTGGCCAATGAATGTTACTTGTTGTAGCAAATCATTGGTTTTCAGCAAGGCTTGTACATGTATTATGATAAATCAAGGAAAAAATAAATCATTTACCGGCTGCTTTTGATGATCATAAAGTTACCTGGTACTTAATTCCTTGACAGTAAAGGTTTTTGAGAGAATTTATTTTGCAAGTATTATTATCAGGTTATGCATGAGAAGGGTGTAAGGTAAAGCAGCATATAAATGAAGTGTGCACAAACCTCCTAATTCTCCTTGTTAGTGCATAAGGGCAAAATAAAATAGTGTAAACACGAAGCACAAAAAGTCTTGTATCAAAAATGCAATGTCTACCCATTGATATCATAACACAATGAATTGCATAATATGGCTGCTATGACAACAATTAACTTATTCTTTTTCCATCTATCATATCTGTTGACTTGACATCCCTAAATAACCTGTTTTGTTAGAGTAACAGACATAAGATACTCCACGGAAGGGTGAACTAGCATTGTGTATGGTTTTCAGCACCAAGGACAGGGCATACTGTTGTGCAATCTTTAGTCTTAAGATCAACTATACAGAGTAATATGCCTTGCATTTCTTCACAAGACAAGCTATCAAGTACAGCTTTTAAGCTCTAATGCTTCTATCAAAGATGAATTTTGTATCTACCAGGTATATGCCTGTTACCACATGTTATTGTACTCACTCTCTGCAAGTATCCTGAGAGCTGAAGACTTGCCGCCAAACAGCTTGCCGACAGCACACGCTCGCACAGGGAAGGGGGGAAACTCTGGGGGAGGGGGCGGTGGCTGTGGACAAAGGAACACAGGTGAACATCAAGTGCACTTTATTGGACAACCATTCTGGAATACAGTAAATGCATTTAAGTTCGCGGGGATTTAATTTCGCGGTAGCGGGAAAAAGGACTTTTTGCGGTGGATTTGAGTTCGCGGTTACACCATAGACTGCAGTCTAATACCATAATAGAAAAACGTTCGGTTACCGAGAAAACCGCGAACATTAATCCACCGCGAACATTTCTGCATTTACAGTAATCTCAGATTAGCTTCATACTCATAGACATTGTAACCTTTACTATTACCATCTTTTTTTTTCCACAGTTTGATAACTTTGTATTGTCAGTAATTGCACTACAAAAATTCGAATATAAAGTGAACGACAGGCATTTTGTGATACTATGAATTATGAAAATATTGTCTCATTATAAGCTGACTACCTCAAATTATCATATCAACTTTTGGGGATTAAAGGCATTTGAGTTTAACTCATTTAGGTAAACTAAATGCCCTTAATGCCCAAAAGTTGATATGATAATTTGGATCTTTGCTACCTCAATAAATAAGTTGAGCCAATTCTTTCATGTAATAAATTTTTTTTAAAAAGGAGAAACATAATCTGTTATCTCTAAATGATTCCCACCTTTGGGGGAGAAACAATGTTGAAGATCCTCTGCACGATGTGTCCCACCACGTTGTTGTTCTTCTCGTTGTTGATTTCTGAACCATCAGGAGGCTCCCACTCACCCATCATCTCCTGTTGGAGCAAAATTCAAATCTTTAAAGGATTGTACAGTCAAACCTGTATTAGGGGCCACCTCTACAGAGGGGCCACCTGTCCATAGTGGCCACTTTTTGTCGGTCCCTTGGGTATTTTATCTACAAGTTGCCACCTCTATACAGAGGCCACCTGTCTATAGGCGCCATATTTGTCCGGTCCGTTGAGTGGCCGCTATAGACAGGTTTGACTGTATTTCCTTCACAAAACCTTATATTCTTTACTATTTGTGTAAGTAGCACATTTTGTTACTAGTATGTAACATACATTCTCATAATTCCACCAGGTGTCATTATACCGCCACCTCAAAAAAACGTTAGTATAGAGGTCTTCCCAAGATCGTCTTGAACATCGAATGTTAAATATCTTATATGTAATACAAATAGGATATTTAGGTGTTGAAGACAATCTTGAGAAGGCCTCTATAACAACATTTTTTGAGGTGGCGGTATAATGACACCTGGTGGAATTATGAGAATGTTTTTTAGACACTCTCATTGTATCACAAGATGTTGGCTACGTTAAGTCAAGCAAAGGCTTTTTAACACATTTGAAATGATTCAACAATTAGCAAAGACTTTTATTATCAGCAAATGTTGAAGATGTTGTGTGTGTAATTTTTAGTGTGGAATGATACTAAAGGTGCCGTGAAGATTTTTTTAAAAGTTTTTTTTCTTGTTAATACAAAGGTATAATTTTTTATGATCATGATGATGACCTACCTTATACTCCTTGAAATCTCCATCATTCAGGAGTTTCTGCTTCTCCATTTCAATAATCTGCTCCGGTGTGGGCTCGCTGCCCTCTGCTGTGGGGTCCTGTGTACAACAGAGGAAAGTTGAAGATTTCTTCATCATTTGTGTTTCTTTGGACTTAAGATGTTATAGAATCAGTGTGGCTTTCATGATTATCTGTGATCATTACCTTCTAAGACTTAAAGACGTCTGAACCTTTTAATCTTGAAGTAACGCTACTTCACCTTTACCCGCAGGGTAACCTTTATTTGTTGTGTTTATCCACAAGGTATGAAGGTGTATCATGTCAACGGACAGTGATTTCAAGTTGTAATATGTTCAAACTATTGTAGTTTGAAACTATCATCCGTCAACTTGATACCCCTAAATACCCATTTTTTAAAGCAACGGATATAGGTTACCCTGCGGATAAAGGTGAACTAGCGTTACATGTAGACAGTTTTGCTAGTTCCTTTAAAAAGAATTGACCAGTAATGCTAGTTCACCTATATCCGCGGAGTAGCCTTTATCCGTTGTAGTTAAAAAATATGGTATTTAGGAATATCAAGTCAAAGAACGGTGTTTTCAAGTTGCAATATTTTCAAAATAAAGCAGTTTAAAACCAACTCCAACTTGATATCCCTCAATTCCACGTTTTAAAAGACCACAGACGGATTTAGGTTACCCGCGAATAAAGGTAAACTGGCGTTAACTGTAATCAGTTCCTGACCAATGACAGAGGCACCGGATATACTTTTAAAACCTGAGCAATTCATGCACTATCTATTAGCTTGCTCTCTCTTATGTTAACCTCAACCCAGCACCCAAGCTGACGTAGAGGAGTTTACCCTTATTGGAGAATCCTGCGCCATGTGCTGGAGCAGAAATGGGGATAAAGAAGAATTGACAACAGTTAGGGTATTCTGGCCAAAGCTTATCTAGTCATACCCAGGCATGAAACTTTGGAGATAAACCATAAACATATATGGACTTGTTATACTGGCAATATTCCCCTAGCTTTTTCTCTACAATGGACAGTAGACCACAGCATTAATTCCTGTCTTAAGAAGTGGCAACAATACCATCTTTTTAACTACCAACCTGCTTGTTGTAGGGTCATTAACTACAGGACTACATGCACCATTGGTGCAAATTTATGGTTATCGTAGTCAGAGTCCTCCCTAGAGGATGGAATAACGGACGTCCTCCACTATACTCCTAGCCCAGCTCCACTATACTACTTTTGAAATTTAGTGTGTTTCTTCCCTATTTTCTTGGCTAAAGTTTTGCTAATATAAATGAAAATTCACAGATTTTTGTGCCAAGTGGCATCACTTTTCCAGTTGGCATTGTCTGCAAAAACTTGTGAATGGCCAATGATCAAAACAATAGTTTTGCCACTTCACAACAAAGGAATCACTATGATATATTATACATGTAGTATTTGACACCCTCTATCATTGCAAAATGAACCCATTTTCATAAAAGCGCAGCGCATTGGTTTTGTTTATTTTTGCCAGCCCCTCCACTATACTAAAAAATTCTGAGGAGAACCCTCGTAGTGATTCCAGTCCAGAAGTTCTTACCCTTTCCTCGTACAACGGATGGCCCTCGATGAACAGCTGGGTCCACTCCCGGAACAGCTTTGGTGGTACCAGCCTGAATATAGACAAAACATGATATCAAGGTACAAGATGAACATTGGCATGTTATATGTTCAATGGGATTGAAGATGTAGCTTCATGGTTGTGAGAAAATACAGACAACAGTTTTCAATAATTTCTCACTGGTTTATCCAACTGGTACTCCTTTATATCATTATACAGCTTTCTAAAGGTTGTATCAAGATATGTAACCACTACAAAAGTTGCACAATGAGGTGGAAATTTGATGTTTCAGAATCAAGCTAACTTTAAAGTCTGTTAGCTCCCTGCACTGGCATATTACACTCAGTCTGGTATTCCTTTACATAATCCTATATATGACAGTATGTTGCCACAGCAAAAGTAGCAAATTTTGATACTTTATGTGAACAATATGCAAAAACTACAGAATTTTCATTACATTTTGCATAAGATAGCTGGTGTGTTATGCCAAAGGGCAGTTATACCGGTTATATAGATACAGATACAGACAGAAACAGATACAGATATCAAGCTCACTTTTCTGTTAGCTCCCTGTACTCCCCAAACTAGCTTGGTGGCATATTTACCTGGTTTTCTTTATACTATAACTATGCAGCTTTCTAGAACCTGTATATATCAAAATATGTTGTCACAGCAAAAATAGTAAGCTTGTGCAGAAAATGTGCAAAAGGCTATGAAATTTTTAGATGTTTTGGAATCAAGCTCACTTTTCTGTTAGCTCCCTGTACTCCCCAAACTTGGTGGCATAGTCCACGATCTGCAGGGTGACCTCCATGCACATGTCGTAGTGTTTGCGGTATCGCTGTTCGGCACGTTCGGCTGCGATCCTGTCGTGGAGCTCTTGCTCAGCCTTGGTCTGCTCAATATACTCCAGCTTTGCAAGCTGAGCAAGTTCCTAAAACCAGAAAATAATGTAAAATCAGCTCAATGCTCCATTGTGAAAGAAACAGGATTTCCATATAATTGTCTGTATAGCTGATATACACACACAAATGTAGCTGTCCTTCGGCATAACACAACAGCTTCAAAGGCACATGGTGCGGCAGCAGTTCGTTATCTTTTTTTTTTTCAATACTACAACTAATGACCTGTTACACCTATCCCATACACTAGCAGTAAGCGTAATGTCTAAGGCTACCTAGTAAAGGTGACTCTACAGTGCATTTGATGTTTCAATTCAAGCTGGGCAAGTTCCTAAACAAGGAAATCAAAACATGAAAACATAAAATCAGCTCAATGTAAAGTGGACAAAATTGTTTTTGTTGACATAAGCACAGCTACACTTACTTGCCAAAATACATATATCTGCCACTTTTAAAGACAGTGTTTGAGAGGTTTCTAGTGCAACACCCCCAGGTTTATACAGCTTAGATATGCAGGGGTGCATTTAACTGGAGAATCTTGCGTTAGAGATCTCTTAGATGAATTTTAAGGGGTGGTAATTCAGGTAACTATGGAATTATATTAATAGATTTTGGATAACATGTGAGACTTCCAAGTTCTTAATCTCAACCACTTTTCAACTGATAATGTTTTTTTAAACCAGAGTCAATTGATACAGCCTAGTGGATTACTATAACAATACATGTAGTATCTGGCCAGGGAATATTTTGGCCTGTTTCAGTGGTACAAGCAACTTTTGTCAGGCTAGGACAGCACAACAGCATGCCCTGTCCTTGGTGCTGAAAACGGCACATTAGAAAAAACACCTTTGACAGACATAGCTCTATGTCTTATGTCATCTGATACTTAATTATTAACAAACACACATGTTCTTGGTCTCTGAAGATATATTAGCTTAAAGTAAAGCTGCATCACGTATGAAACAAAAAATCCCAGTATTTGTGAATAGTGTGCAATATGATATTATTACAAGTGACAAGGAAGAAGAAGTACATCCCAACATACAGTAACTGGTGAAAACATGATGAGAAAGACAGCAACCCTGTGTTTTACATCACCACAGTGTAAATAAGTTCATGACAAGCATCAAATGACATGTCTTATTTGTGACCTTACCCTTTTCTGTTCAAGTAACCACTGATGGAGAGCAGTAAAGAGGGAGAGGCATGGTAAGTTAAGCTATAGAGTCCATAGTTAGTACATTGGCATTGCGGAGAGAAAACACTTCATTTGTACCATCAACCTTTTAATGACAACAAGGAAGCCCTGAACTGTGTCTTCCCAAGACGTATACCCACATATCAAATCCATTCTTAGCCCAAGTTATTGCTGCCTAAATCATCTGGAACACAAACAGACAGTCGGACAGACAGAGCAATAACAGCTTATACCTCAATTTTCATAAAGGTAATGACGTCATTGCAGAGTACAAGTCTGTCTGTGCATTAAGTGTCTCATCATTCATTAACAAATATGTACCTTCTCCTTGTTGAGTGCATCTTCAAAGTCTTTTACCCTCCTTGCATCATACTGCTTCTCAAGGAATATTCTGAAAAAGAGAGAGGAATAACAAACTTTCTTATTGAGAGACCTTAAAAAAAATCTTCATAATCAAGAAGCATGCAATACTTTACTGTAACCTTGAACACGCAAAAGTAGCCAATTGTCTTCCAATTCTCTAATGGGTAAAAACAGTCGCACCTTTACAAGCATGAAATGTATGAAACATTACAGTAAGATGATTCTTCTTCTTCATTTTATATCCTGCATTGTCTAGTCGGCAAGGCTAGCCTAATTTCTAATAGCCACTGGGCTGACTGTACATCTTAGACATAATTTGCAAAGTGAAGATGATTTTATATTGCCAACAATTATCTGCGACACACAAAAATGCTCATTTTATGTAAGTAAGAAAGCCATTAGAATGCTTTGTGTACAGAAAGTCAGGAGAGCGTACGCACCTGTTTTTGCGGATGATGTCCTTCTCGTGGCGAGCCTGCAGCAGCTGGACAGCAATCCGCCTCTCCTGCTGAGACTGGCGCATCAGTCGGTTCACCAGCATCTCCTCACGATGTGCTTCCTAAAACAAGGTCAAAAAATTTTAAAAATTAACTCGGTAGCAGTCAATATGCAGATGTTGGCACATTGGCGCACCAAATTCTTTCTGGAACGCTCTTTCCGCGGAAACTGGACACAATCACTGCTTCAGCTTGAAGAAAGAAAGAAACTCTGGGAATGTTTGTCGGAAGGATGCATATCACATCATTCAAATTTATATACAATCTATATGCTTCTACAATAATAGGTATTCCTCCTTTTTATTCACCTTCTATGGAAAACTTTGAAATTTTGATTAATCCCAGTGCAATTAAGTCACATCAAAATCTTAATTAACAGGCTCCCTGATTTCTTGTGATATACTTATTTATTTACATGTATAGAGACTGAAAAGTGTGTAAACTATGACAGAAAAGCCAGGAATTACTGCAATTGAATCTTTACCTCCTGTGCATCATGTGCCTTCAGCTGATCCACCAGGACTTTCCTCCGCCTTTTCTCCCTCTCCTCTCGAGCCTTAGAGTCCTCCTCCAGACGACGCTTGATCTTCCCGATATAGTCATCATTGGCACCAGGCTGGAAGGGAGAGATGGAAATTCAACCATTGAATACATGTCAGTCACTAACATTTATAGCCATAACATTATGATCATTGTATTAAAAAAAGGGACTGAATTGGCCAGGGATTTAACTACCAGGTTGCCCAGATTGCCCTGCGCATGCACGCTGTGCTACCTAGTTTCTGGGTGGGGACTGCGAGAGTCCTACAAGCAGGCACCAAGGATAAAGATTAAAGTTCAAACACCAGATTTGAGCTCCATATAGAAATTTAGTACAAATTCTGGCCTTCCTTAAGGGCAACCTTAAGGGCAACCTAAGTTTTGGCTCAGAGGTTGCCCACTGGGCAACCTAGCTTTAAAATGTATTTTGAACCCTGCTTGACTGAAGACTGGTACCGATAGCTGGGAAACGTATGGCATTGTATGATTTAATATGCAAAAGCCTTCTAAGTCCATGAAGTTCAAGTTAACAGGTCTCCTCCATGTTTGAAGGCCCTAACAGTACTACCAATACACCTGATATCACCAGTATGTTCAATCAACAGATAGCAAGCTCTGAATGAATACTTTGTTTAAAACAGAAGGCTTTTCCCTGCAGCATATAACAGCAAGAGAAGGACTCTGAAATTACTATTATAATATTGTATGCTACATCACATTGCAGTACCTGTATGAGGTCGACAGGGGGCGGTTTGTACTCCAGGTCCTCTGTAGTGACACTGTAAGCCAGCTCACTACTGCCATCGTCCATTCCCGAGGTGGCGATCTGCTGAGACTTCAGTTTGTTCTCAAAGTCCTTGATCATGACCCTGGTGTCCTATGAGGGCAGAGATTTTGGTTTGGTGAGGACTTGATAGAGGCATTAGCACCTGACTATTAACAACTGAACAACATTTCATGCTCAGTGTAAATCCCCTGTCTGTGTATTACAAACTCCTGTTTTTAAAGGCCGTAACGGTTCCTTCCCGTTTCGGAGTTTGTGGAAAAGACCTGTAACTTGATATAAACAAACAAAATCAAAAAATGAAACATCAATAGGAGGCCAGTATGAGATTCACTATGGAAATTTAATTCAAAACAGAAAAATGCAATGATCTATTATGCTAGTTCATCTTTAATTTCAATAGTTTATCCACAGGGAAACCTTTATCCATTGTATTTCAAATCAGGGTATTTAGGAATATCAAGTCAACAGACAGTGCTTTTAATCTGATATATAATGAAAATATTGCAATTTCAAACCACCTTTCATCAACTTGATACCCCAAAATACCTTTTTTTTAAACGGAAATAGGTTACCCTGCAGATAAAGGTGAACTAGCATTACCAACGTGGATGAATAGAAAATTTAAGTCATGTCTCACCTCTGCTTCCTTGAACCTCCGTGCCTCCTTCCTCTGCTTGATGGCCTTCAGAGTCTTACTGGGGGGAGGTTTGGGGATCTCCACTGTGGCAGCTCTGCAGGGGGAAAGGAAGGAATGCCCATTGTCAAATGAATTTATTGAATGGAGGGATGAATGAACAGTTGAATGGACAGAAGAAGAAAAGAATAAGCAAATTAATGAATAAATGATGTCATAAATGTCACATGAGAATATCATGTGAGACATCACCTAACAATATTTTCAGTTTACATGAAAACACAACACATTATCAGAGCTTCTATATCAATGTCTTAGCTTCTACTGGCAGTACACCAGGTCCGTACCTGAGCTTGGCCAGGAGCTCTGTATGTTTCTGCCGCGTCACCCTGGCCTTCTCATTGACATGCAACTGGATAGGTTTATCAACGTATCCACTAGCCTTTCTAACAATTTTCAGTTTACTTAGGGGACACAATCATAACATCTGAAGCAGTGGCTTGTGTTCTGTACACAAAGTCTTCGTGCCTGAGCTTGGCCAGGAGTTCCGTCTGTTTCTGCCGCGCCATCTTGGCCTTCTCCACAGCCAAGCAACTGGATAACTTATTGTAGCATTTCTACTGAGCAACAAGTTTCAGTTTACTTTTGAAGCAGTGGCTTGTGTTCTGTACCTGAGCTTGGCCAAGAGCTCCGTCTGTTTCTGCCGCGTCATCCTGGCTTGCTCATTGACATGCAACTGGATAGGTTTATCAACGTATCCACTAGCCTTTCTAACAACTTTCAGTTTACTTAGGGGACACAATCATAACATCTGAACCAGTGGCTTGCGTTCTGCACACTTCATCCATACCTGAGCTTGGCCAGGAGTTCCGTCTGTTTCTGCCGCGCCATCCTAGCCTTCTCCACAGCCTTTTGACTCTCCTCCGACTGGAGGCGGCGGTACCTCTGCTCCTCCTCCATTTTCTCCCGGAACATGGTCTGCTCGTGGCGCGCCCACTTGTCGTCAAACCTGGCCTGGAGCTTCCCCAGGTTCTGGTCCGTCTGGCGGGGAGTCAGGATCTTCAGTCTCTGTACAAAACAAAAGAAAGATTAAGTAAGATGTTATGAACCCACTGAGAACCATGTGATCATTCCTACCAAAGCCCCCCTATTTTAGAAGTAGACTAGTCCTGTGAGGCTCTGACCTCATTCCATGAGTTGGAGTCCTGGGAGTAACAATAAAGTTATGTAGCTCTACAGTTCCCGACTTTTGGTCTCAATGTATCTGCATCAATAGCCCTACCATCGGTTCTCAACATTTGGCGTCACGGACAGGATGCAGTCAACTAAGAGTTGTTAAGTAAAGTTATGATAGATTACTGACGTACAACAATTTGTTGATGACCAACCTGCAAAACAAGTAGAACACGACTGTATCAGTTGCAAAATGAATGTGATGCAAACTGTTACAGTTAACTGTAACTCACAGTACATGTGTATCTATGTAGCCTTTACAATTATTATCTTTCCACACTTTGATTCCTGAACAGAATCTGTGAGAAAGACCCTGCTGAATTAAAAAAAAATCCAAATCTGAACGGACTATTTCAGGCTGTCCTACTTTGGGGTAACTGCAGTGCAATAAATGCCTGTTAGCTGAATATTAAATGTACCCCATGTACATATATCTACTGGTAATCAAAGACGTATCTGAGCAAAAAAACAAATAAAAAATGTTTGTCTCATTGCTACTAACCTCCTTGTATATTTCACTCTCTATTCCCTCCAGCTTGACGGGCGCGGCCGGCCTCATGGTCTCCATGGCAACCCCAGTCAGGTTGGCTTTCTGTTTTCTCCCGAGGCCAATGAAGAGCTGGTAAAGCAACCTGCGAAGAAAATGCCTGTGTGAGACCTAACCAGAAATGCTGTCAAACTAACAGAGATAGAAGAATCCCATCCTTAGAATAGATTTAACATTAGACATTACTTTTGCAATGTTTATCCTAATTATCCATGATTGTCAACATAAATTTAACCATTGTTGCATCTGTTTCTATCTCTCTCTGTTGTGCGTATGCATGCATGTGTGTCTACCTGTGCATGTGTGTAAATCTCTAAAGCTGCCATTTTCTGAGTAGGAAGTAGTGCTAACCTGAGGTTGCTACCATATAAAATTGATGGTAGTATGGCAGCAGACTTAATACACAAAAGCTTCAGTTAGAAACGCAAGGGGATGATGTTGGGGCATCTGAATGCAATATTCCGCTTCATCGCACAGACAGGGCATTTGTTTTCTGTCCCACAAATGCTGTTTTCTATTTTTCTAACGGCAGCAGATTAATTCTAGCAAGTTTTAAAGTTGGGTCCATCCTTAACTTAGACATTACTTCTGCAATGTTGAACACACACCACTACCAGTGGACTTAAGCCCACTGCTGTAGTGATTGAGTTGTGTGTGGCCCAGGGCTAATGAAACAGACATGGGAACCACCCTATGCGCCAGAAATGGGCACCGCCCTTGGCGCGGGAAGGGTTTAACTTTTTTTTAACTTAACCATCCTTAACTTGTGGCGACACAGTGCTGTTCCGTCATGATGGAATGTGGGTTTATAAGTATCCGACACTGCTAATAAAGAATACCAAGCCCAAACGACGGAGCAAGGCGAGAGAGCGTGCAAAGTCCAGACGCTATCCGGCTCAGGTGACGCTTACAACTGTGCTATCTCACCGAGTGAGCAGGGACACACCATATGATGGCCCAGGATTTTTCCCCATCGTCTCTGCCCATGTGTGAAAGAGAGTGCAGATAGTTGTTACCTTGTTGCGACACCGTGCTGTTCCGTCATGATAGAGTGAGCGATGTTGGTGTCGAAGTCAACCTCCAACAGTCGCAGTGTCGGCTCCAGCCGCGTGAAGTTATTAAGTTTTGACTCTGCGGTCCTAAAGGGGAAAAACAAATCATTCATCCTATGAATTTCCTCCCTTATTCAAGCACTTGTTCATTCATTACTGTAAATGCAGAAATGTTCACTGTGGTCACTTCAAGACGAATGTAAAACTACCGCGAACATTCTTCCATGACAATATGTGACAACAGTATACGTCACTTACACGAACTTAAAACCACCCCGAACACTCCATTTTTCCAATACTGCAAACTTAAATGCATTATTTTACAGTATCTTGTCTGTCATCTGTTGCTCCCTTTCTGGTGAGGGATCCATATGCTTGCACATAGAGGTGAAGGCTTGATGGCAGCACTGTATTTTATTTTTACTCATTATGTTGGTTGAGGAGGTAAAATCAGTAACTTCAACTAAAGATGAATAAATAGATAAATAAAAGCCTTACAGTACTATGTGTAGCAATGTACCAACTTTTTGTTTTCTAATTTAGTGCAATTCAAGGATAATTTTTTTTTTTCATTTAGCAATCATAGAGGGTCTGTATGTGGAGTCCAGACAACACTTTTCACTAAATTCAGAAGAAACTCCCATTATATATATTGTACAAAGATCAAGGAAGACAATTGCACAAAATGTTGTTGCCTTGCTACAAAATTACACAAATAAGACGGATTACAGAAGAGGGATCTAAATCACCAACCTGTTCTGTGAGAACTTGTCAAAGTCATTCTGCAGCTGGTATCTGGCCAACAACTCCCCAATGAGGTAGCCATTGGAGAAATCTTTCGAAAAGGTCTTGTTGTCTGCAATAAGAATGGTGGAAATTACTTTGAAGCAAGAAAGCATAGATCTCAACCACAAACCCAACCACACATATGGCAACATGTAACTTGATCTTATTTTTTCAAATAGCATTCCAAAAGGATGGTTGTCTCGGTGTGATGAATCTGATACATCGCAGAAAACACAAATAGTTAACATACTGTCTGGTATTTTGAACCCTCAGCTACTAAATTCAAAGACTAAAATTAACTAAGACTATATGAAGGAGATTCAATCAAGAACAAAAAGATTAAAAACAGATGTAATGTCCCTTGGCTTTTGGGACCATTGGTACCAAATTCGTGTCTCCATTTCAACAACATTTTCCCCTGGTATTGTTATTCTTTACCAAGTTGAGCTACTGAAGAATGCATTTCTTGAAATTAGATGCAAGTGACGGTCTTGTGCAATGACCGCACTTTCGGTATGGCTACTTATCTAAGAAAGGAACCCGTGCTAGATTAACCACAAGACCTACTCAGACTTAAGATTGTTAGGAACATTTCAGATCGACTTTGGTTCGTTTATAACACTTCAGAACTTCTATCGTGACGTGCTACTGTCGAACACAGTGCCTTGCTTGGCGACCTCCGCCCCCCTCCCCACGAAATCGTTGCGTTCACGTCCACTCCAAGACAATCTTACACCGCTTTAAACACTCACCGACGGGCTTTGACAGCTTCACCTCGTCGTTCAACCATCTACACAATATCTCCGTCATCTTGAATCCTCCAGTGTACCTGATTCAGACCAAAACTCCTGTCAAAGTCTACCCAAAACCAGGAGCCGTCGCCATCATTGGAGACGTAAACAATAAAATCAAGATGGCGCTGTTGCTAGGGAACATGGGGGATAAGAGCCTTGTTGTGATTGGTCAGCTTCAATGACTGTTTTGTTACAGGTGACCTGATTCGCGGAAAGTTTCGCGGGGAAACTCAAAATCACACATATAGTATTTTAGACACGATAATGTAAATCTATGACGACTATGAGGAGAAAAGGGCACTCTAGTCTAGTTTGTCCCATCTAAACTTTGATTTCTTTGTAACATGTACAATAGTCGTCCATAGATTTCATAAACCTTTGGAACTCAACGCTTTTCTACCACCTCCACTGGCTCCAGAGCTCAATCTAACTTGTAAGAATGGTGCTCTCGCCATTTGATTGGTTAGAAATTAGAACCTCGGGACATTCTTGGACAATCATACAAATCTAACTCGTTTAAAATGGTACCAAACTGGATTTGCATTATTTTGAACCATAACAAATACAATGTGTAAACCTATTATACTGATTAATGCTAACAGCACACCTAATAAGACTTGTGGTCTTACTGTGTGCATAATAAAAATCATTGCATGGTGCAATCATGGCAACAACGTCAATGTAGGTTAGACATCCAGGTAATAAGATACGCCCAAAATAGTTACTCAAGCAACTGGATATGGTTTTGAAACGGTCAGACGTTTCGGATAGAATCCTCTATCCTTCGTCAGTGAAACTTTTAGCTCCTGTAACTAAAACAACATGCTTGTCAAGAAGAGAAGGAGTGACCCGTTGTTCTTCACCAGGCTTAAAGGGACATATTGTAGAAATTTGGTGCCAAAATTTCATATGTTCTGAACTTTAAAATCTCTAGTCATATTGATATTTGTAACTTATTTCCAACTTATCTGTGTCAATTTATCACATTTCTAGCACTAAATTAACAACGCCAAAGTAAGCCACGACCAAATTAGCCGGCCGTAGATTTCCGAATCGACCGTTGCGGTCGCAGATCCTCGGAGCTTCGCGTGGACTTTCAACAAACTTCAGTAACGATTCGAGCGAACCACCGAATGCGTTCTAAAGCGCACTTTGGTTCGTCGGAGAGTTGGATAAAATGGCAGACAACTCAAGCGGCAGAGGTAAGTGCGCATATTTCAAGACGTTCTCGCGGCACAACAAAGTCGTATCAATACGTTGTGAATATTGCTGACGCAGTGTAATAAGGTAGACTCAACTCATAATGTAGAAAAATGGCCGAAAACAGTGACTTTCTTTTTTACATTATGTCCCTTTAAACACCGAGCTGTAGTAAAGGTACATTGCACTTCTAGCTAACAAAAAAAGCATCATTACACAAGCTTTGTCCTCAGTCTGAGGTTCAACCACTTTTTATTTCATTTGAAAAGCCACAGGTATAATATCTGACATACCTGTGCATACATAATATGTTAACGTCATATATAACGCTATATGTATAAAACAATGTATCCACACATGAAGTTTATCTCTACAACCTTGATAACATAAATCAAAACATGGTTATTGAGTATACATAGTGTTGGGTTCTATATACAAAAAAACACATTATATATTGTGAACTAAGATAACACTCTTGAATATACATGTAGTATAACTATTTTTCTGAAACTTTTGCTGTAGAAAAAGATTTAACACATAACATCATGTTCTCTATTGTGCATATTGCATAGAATTCTCACCAAACTAGTATGGTCTTAATAGGAATCACATTAATTTTGTATAATTGATATACAAAACTTATCTTAATACTTCACTGACAGAACAATGGGTGTAAAAAAGTGAACAAATATATGTACAAACAGGTGACTTAACCAAACCATGCTCTCCTATCAAAACTAAGAATAATGTGATCAATAAAACAATTTCCATTCTGTCTGCAATTGTAAAAAGATCCTAAAATATACAAAATTGATAAAATCTTGTCTATACATCATTGGGCTATAGTTATAACTATAATAGTAAGTAGGTTTTCCTCAAGCCCTTACTTTTCATTTTGACCTCTGGTTAAATGTTAAAATATACCAGAGCCAAGGAAATTGGTGGGAAAGTAGAAAGGATCCGAAGAGAATCAGATTTCTGTCTCATGTTCAGTCGTTGCCATTTGAAACGGTCAATGCCATATAAAAAAAAATGGTACACTCTATGCGCATTAGAACTCTTCATCAACAGCATGATGTTTTGTGTGGTACAAGAATATAGGGTTAGGATTTGGCTTTCAGGCCCAGTTTGCACCCAAGCTAATGCAATTTCTTTTTCACTTACTTCTTTACGATTTAGCATGAAAGTTCATCTGTGTTGGCAGAATACATTATAGAGAATTGCTAAACTTTCTTTCCAACACTAAGATAATGTAGGGACTTACCCCTAAATTTTCCGTCAATCTCCGTCGACCTTGTTCACAGAATGACCCTTTCTCTCTCCAGCAGTGACGTTAGGAAGACAAAAAGTGCAAAAGTGGTGTCTTCCTGACGTCACTGCGGAGAGAGAAATTCATAGTGGCACGTGACGGAGACGATC